>NW_028277058.1:33169166-33472196 GCF_059951505.1 Python bivittatus | reverse complement strand
AAGACAGAAGTGTGCTGCAACTGAAAAAGTGTATTTGTCTATTACAGATCCTGCCTTTCAGGATAACAATAGTCCCAAAGCAGCTTACAATTAGTAATACAGTGTATATTATTTAAAAGCACATTTCTAGGACCCTTCCTGCAGGATAATTCATAAAGGCCCCATAATAGGAGGCGAGATTAGCTTAGCTGGCTTCAGTAGTGGCTATCATCCTCTTTTCTCACTCTGTCTTTAGATACACTTCCCAGAGGGCAGATAGTGATCGTGGCCTTCTGAGAAAGGGAATGAAGAATAGCAAGCAGTAGAATATGCCCTTAGGCATTAGTGGAGCATTGCACACACTTTCTGAACCTGGACTTCAGTCCCACTATTCCTAAGCAGCATGACCAATGGCTGTACTGAATGTGATATTGTGAACAATCTGGAGGGCACCACATTAAAAACAATGGTATATGTAAGCCAAAGAGTAATATTTAATATACAGTATTCAGTTGTTTAGCTTGAAAGCAGTTCTCTCTCTCTCTCTCTCTCTCTCTCTCTCTCTCTCTCTCTCTCTCTCTCTCTCTTTTACAAATATATTGTGAGGTAACATTCCTTTGTTCTCTGATTTTAAAGACCCAGATTAAATTAAGGTAGAAACCACCTCTGGCTCACAAGTTTCCACCTACTTGTCCCTGCACCAATCCATTGCACATCATTAAGAAAAGTCAGAAACAAACTGGACGTATTTGACTCAGGGATCAGCAGGGCAAATAGTTCCATTTACTAAAGGAAATAAAACCAAGTTATACCTATGGATAGAAGTCCAGAGGATTGTCTCTCAGTCAACCAATGGTGATATTAAATGGCAAAATGGCTCACTCTTTTATCCAGAAAAAAATCTAAGTGCTGTGTTTCTGATACAGATCTTAGAAAGCAACAGTTCAGTGGAATTGGAAGAATTCTTTGTTTATTAGATGTATAACATGCCTTCTGTTCAGGAACTCAGGGCAGCATACACATCACTTCCTCTTCTCATTTTCCCAACCACAACAGCTCTATGAGGTAGGCTGGGCTGAGACAGAATTAGTGACCCAAAGTCACCCAGTGAGTTTCTATAGCTAAGGGTGGACTAAAACCTTGGTCTCCCCACTGCCAGTCTAACATCTTATGCATTACACCACACTGTCTCTCTTGGATCACTTGAGTGAACAGCCTTCTTTCTATTCTCTTTCCCTCAGATTTGCTGGCTATTTTGTGTACAACTTCAAAGCAGGAAGGAGGAAAAGAGAGCCCCAGTGCCACAAATGCATTTCTTGGTCAAATGCCATCATTTTTTTTTTTTTAATGCTTGGTAACACTTCTCAGTCTGTGTGTGAAAGGGAAGGGGGAAAGAATGACAAACGTGTGTGTATGGGCATATGTGAGTTGAATGGAGATTATGTGGCATGTTACATGTATGGGAATGAATGTGAAAGATGAGGTGGAGATATATGGAGTTGGGTTATCCTGAGAAAGTGCACTGGAAGGTAAAAATAAGGACAAAGTAGGGGATTTAATAATAACAGCAAAGACCTTATCTACTATTACTATAACTGGGATTATATTCATATCAGTTTTTATTTCAGCCTTTCTAATCAGGCCATGCTAACTTGGAATTCTGGGAATATAATCTTAACACATTGGCAAGAACAGTATTTTTAAAGCAAGGGAGTTTCTTACCTGCAAATTTAGCACCCATTTCAAAGTAGCAAATGCTTTCATGATTGTGGCCAAAGCTCTCTTTTATCTCATCTGCATTTGCTGTCATAATGCTGACAAAACAATGCAATGCTTTCGTGTGTGTGTGTGCGTGCATTGCATTGTTTTGTCAAAATTATGTCAGCAGATGAGGATGAGATAAAAGATATATATAGTTTCCTTGCTATATCAGCCAACATTTGTCCAACCAGCAAGTTTCCATGTTAGAGATTTTTTTTTTCACTTCCAGGATTTGCTTGAGTTCATTATATGTTAAAATTATCCCTATCACTTGGCAATATTTTCCACTGAAGAAACTTGCCATATGGTTACAAGGAGGTTATGGTTACCTCTTTGTAGATGACAATCAATAATCAAGCCAGGTCAGTCCCAAATAGTGGTATTTTAGGCTAATCAAAGGTTTAGAGCTTGCTACTCTCATGCAAAGTGTACTGTTCTCAATTACTATTTTATTCAAGGCTGAAGTGTCACAATCAAACCTGAGTCACATTAGTGTAAAGATCTTTTAGTGGCAGAGGTTATTTTTTAAAGAAAAATCAATCTAGTGCAAACACAAAGAGAAATAAACTGGTAGTTCATATTCCCTTGGGATCTGTGAAGTAACTAGCAGAAATCTGCTTAGCAATCTAAACTGCTGTTATTTTCTCAGAGTAACAACTATAGCAAATGCCTTCAGGAGTACATTCACATAACACATTTTGTTCTTGAATCTGGATGCTTTAAAGTAAGTTAAGCCTGGACAGGTTTAGAGTTCTTGTTGGAGAAAGGTGGGTGGGTGTGATTTGTCAAAGCACAGGGAACAAATGGTTAAGTTGTGAACAACAGAACACTGTGGTTATCTCTTGGCCTCAAAAAAGAATTTTGACTTTTCCCTCAATTGTGAGACGTTTGTCCAGCAATTATCCCCATTGACACAGAGTGCAGTTCTGGGGTAGTCTTTTCTGGGACTTCTGCAAGGCTTGAAGCAAGTAACTTACTAGGAATCGCAGGTTAGCAAATATTGTGAGCAACATTTCAACAATAACAGCAACAACAACAATGGATGAGTGGGTGGGTGTTGTTGGCTTGCTGCTGCTATGACACAGGCAGCCTTCCCAAACTGGTATCTTGCAGATACTTTGACCTAAGGATGATGGGAGTTACCAGATCACTGCAGTGAAGGCCAATGTATCCGAAAGAAACCTAGATGCATAAAGGTGTCATTTAAAAAGTCCCAAGAATAGGAATTATTCCACTCTTTAATTGCTGGAGATATTAGTACACCTGGAAGGGGAAAAGCTGTGGACAGCATGAAAGGAAATCCAAACAGGTTTTATACTTTAGCTCCTTCTCTCTTGAGAAGACACTATTAAGTGTCATGCACTCTATCACGGTATCAGTTCAGTTCAGTAAATACTTTTCTACGGTGCTATCAGAGATCCTGTCGTATTCTGAAATGGGAAGGATTTGTTGGCAAGTACTGTATATAAATCGTACGAGTTTTGAAGACCACCTTTTCCCAATTCATTAGTGTAGATGCCAGATACCCCTGCATATATACTGAGAAAGCTTGAATTCATATGAGCATAGGCCTTCTAGTTTGATTCTTGGATGCCTTGTGTCCTACCATGCCATTTGACTGTTGCACCTACCAGGGCCCCCTGCAACAGGCAGCTTCCGTTTTAACTTCCCTCAGCGTCCTGGAATAACAATATATTGAGAGCTCCAGGGCACTGTGACAAATTAGAATAGCTGGTCCTCATTCTCAGGCTGCTGTATCACCTCCTGTGCTAAGGAAGCCTAAGGAAGTTTATTAAGTTAAGAGCTGGCCCGTAAGAAGACTCTTTGCCCAAGGCCCCCTCAAATTTATTGAAAATTCCAGAGTTCATTTGGAAATGGGACTAAGGCTTCCATATACAGTATATATCTCCAGAAGATGGACAGAAATGTAATGTCTATTGGCATCTAAATGAATAATTGTATCCCACCATCCACCTCTAAATGAAACCAGATGGTGCCTTCTTAGCTCTTAAGACAACTGAGACTTAAACAATACATAAAAGAAGGCTGGAAACCCACGAGTGATGGTGCTTACCCTTCATGAATGACCGCATAAAATTTAAATTTATTTGTAATAATAGTTTAACTGCCCCAACCACTCACTGGCAACAGGCAACATTATATTGGGAATATTAGTGAAGCAACTGTCAATCTTCATGCAGTTCTGCTTACAAAATTAAGAGAAAATAGTTCCTTCTTAAAACTGGAGTCTATTTGTACCTGCAAAGTGTCTTTGCTAGGGACAACATCACATGTGGTAGAGTTGCAAACACTAGACATTTCAGTTGCATGGAAAAACTTGGTTTCAATTCCCCATTGTAGGAATTATGCTGAAAGAGTTTACAAACAAGAAGATCCTTTTGAGCAACTGCAGTGCATAAAAAAGAGTGTATGAGCAGGAGGAGATAGTCTTACATAATGCAGCTTTCTCCAGACCAAGACCTCTAAGTGTGTCAGAACTGCAATGGACTATTGCAAATTCTCTACATGAATGCCCTAAAAAACCATTGGGAAGCTACAGCTGTACAGAATGCAGCAGCATGAGTAGAGATGGACAAGCCCTGCCATGCCCAGGCAGCACTGATTACCAGTTGGCTTCTGGGTGTAATTCAAGGTACTGGTTGTTGCCTTTAAAACCCCAAATGCCATAGGTCTGAATTCTTGTCTACCATGGTTTATGCCTGTCCAGTAAGATCTGGCATCCATCATATAATAGGATCCTGGAGGTGGGTCTTCTCTACCCCAGCACCTGTCCTCTGAAACAGCATCCTTCCAAAGATTTGCATGGTCCCAACCTTACCAACCTTTACAAGAGCATTAAGAACATGGCTCTTTCCCCATGAGTTAGTGTGATTGGGGATCTTTGGTTTGTTTTTATCTCCATGGATGGAGGACAGAGTTACTTTTGCTACCTCTGGATGACACTGTCTTTTGGGTTTTATTTAGGGTGGGTTTTTTTTTTACTGCTTTTACATGTTAAATGCCCAGAATTGTTGGATTTGGGTGGACTAGAAATTTGAAATATAAACAAATAAATAAATAAATTACCAGAATTCCCATTCAATTTGCTAGAAATTTTGCTTCAGCCCCAACCTATTGCTGCAGCAATCAAATAAAGTTATTATGGCATTCATGGGATTTGGAACTGGTTGTACTCCTGAGGATGTCATAAAGAATATGAGAATGTTTGCCTTGGCTTTGAAATTCAACTATGTACTGTGTTCTATAATAAATAGCTTTGTGTGCCAAGGCTTATTCTGATCTGAATCAGAGGAGGAGAGATGGCTTAAAATAAATTTGGGATGAGCTGGTAATCTAACCCATGGCTCTTAGATTCAGAATGCCAATCTACCTAACTCCTCTGAGCTTTTTCCCAGCCCTTAGGCAATTACTGGGTATGCAACCAGACACAAAAGGAAGATTGAGTATGATATGACTTCACTTGCTTTACCTTGGTCGTACTGGCTCCACCAGGAACACACTGTCCAGAAAGGCTCCCCAAGGACTTCCTGGACAGGTTATGCTTACCAAGCATTGTGCCAGCCACCTAGCTGTGACTGTAGCTAGAAGGATCTCAGTTTTCCTAGCAACTAATATGCTGCATGGGGGAGAATACTAGAATAGTGAAAGTCTAGCCCCTCATTGCTTAAGAGACCTCATCTGCTCTGAAGGCTAAGGGAGTGAATGGCTGTTGCTAGGCTAAGGAATACATTACTGTATATATTAAAGGGTATGTGATTGGCTATAGCCTCAACTGGTGCAGCATTCCTCCTCACACAGTGGAGAAGGGAGCAGCAAAGATGAAGGGGAGGCAGGTTAAAAAGGAAGGGGAGCAGCAAGAATAGCAGTATTAGAACAAGAAGAGAGGGGTAGGGCTATTAATGTGATTCTGTGAGGGTATTCTGATTGATCTTAGACCCAAGAAAACTTTGACAGGCCAAGCAACAACAATTTGTTGTAGACTCATCACAATTAACATAATAGTGCAACACATATGAAAGAGAGCCAAATGATTTTGATGGTATAAAAATTGGATGGATGGATGGATGGATGGATGGATGGATGGATGGATGGATGGATGGATGGATAATTCAGTCCCAGATACCTCCAGGCAGAACAGGGAAAAAGTCGTGTACGAATCCTTGCAAAACTGATATCAGTTATAAAAGCCAAATATATGAACCCAGATCAACCTTTGGCCTGACATGGTAAAAAGCAGCCTTCTTAAACAAGGTACACTTTTAATGCTCACAAGCCAGAAAACAACTAACTGATTAGGGACTGTCTAACATAACAGACAGAATGTAAACAGACAGGCTGCTGTTCCTCACCATATTTCTACTGAGATATCACACTGCAGGCAATATTGTTCCCTTTGTCATCTGCTTTTCTTAGCTACAATCCAGCAACTATCATTAAGGTCAAGTTATCTCAAAATGCTATCAGGATGTCAAGGTGTTTAACCTTGTTGACATTACTGGCTCCAAACTGACAAATCTGATTTGTGATTGTCCCAGCATTTGATGCTATAATTCATGCTAATATGTTTGTCCTACTATATTGCATACACAGGAAATATAAGCATTAGCATTCTGGGCATATAAATATAATAATTTCACATTTGGAAGACTTATTAGAATATTATTTTTTTCTTACATGTTCAAAACAGGACTAAGGGTCTTTCCCCATGACCAGATTTTAGTACTGTTCGCCAATATTTGAGTTAGCAGAAAACTACTGAAATATGAAATATGCTGTGTCCATCGCTGATCCCTATCTTGCCTTTTTTGTCTTTGTCTGAAGTCACTGTAATCACTAATTACTTTCTCTCCAAGGTAATGGGTGACAAAGCCTAGCAGATTTTTAAACGTTGGGGCTGCCCTTGAATAAGGGAGGAAAAGCTACCCTTAACACTCGTACAGCATAGATGGAACTTAGGCTTCTCTCACTCATAGGCTGGGGTCCAGAAGAAGACAACATTACATAGACATGGCAGACAGAAAGGGTATTGCCAGGGAATGTTTGTATCATAGGTGCAAGTAAGGACATGACCTAAATGATACAGTACATTTTTCCAGTGCACCGAGTGATTAATTCTGCACTTTGTGCAACATGGCCAGAAAAGAGCTGTGAAATATAGTCCATATTCAACATAAAGCAGAAATCATAGGGAACATTTCTTTTTTGCAAAAGAAAATAATCTCATTAAAATGTCTTTGCATTTTCTTAACCAGAACAAATCACTCCTCATATTTCCCCAAAATTATAAGAAAACCATTTGCTTCTTCTATACTACTGGGTTCCCAGTTCAAGTTCTGTGAAGGGTAATGTTATTTGTAATAACTGGGGCCTCTTTATGAGGGAATTGCATTCTGATCCCATATTTATAGTAAACTGAGTTATCCAGTGATTTTTACAGGACCTGGTTGATTGATTTCTGTGAGCAACATAAGAATACCTATCAGACACTTAAGGCTGATTCTGTGTGTGATAACTGTTATTGGATTAGAAAACCAATAATTAAGATAGCCAAACTGGTCCAGTGGTAGAGTTCCTTGGAAAAATTATGTGAAATAGGGACAGGAAGTTTTGAGAGGCCATTGCTTCTAGTTAGTTCCATGAACATCAGGGAGAAGAAAAATGTTCAGGTTCATTCTGCAAATAAACAATAGTCTTTTCTTTATAGCTTTCCCCTATTCCCCTGATTACAATAATTAATCCTCAACCAGGAATGCCTCATTTCCTGAATTCAACAACTTGTCCTGACCACTCACTGCTCATGTGATGCCAATCTTCCATCATTTCTGCATATAACAACATAACACATTTATAGCACATTTCTGGATAAGATGCTAAAATCGTGGTCATATGCAGATTTATTTGGGATCTGACAAATTTAATTATGAGTAAATCTGTTTAATGCTGCAACCTGTTAATGTCATATTCTTTTGGTTTATCTGTACTATCTTACAAAGAAAAGCCAACTCATTTTCTTTCCTTTATGCCAATTCTAGCATGCTAAAACTAGTTCTCCAAAGACTCTTAGATACTAACCCCCCCCAACACACCTATCTTAGTCTTTTCTAAATTGAGCTTCCAGTATGATTTTTCATCATTTTGTATCAGATCTGTGTTGCAAAAATCCAGTCACCCACTGGTAGCAAAGAACTTTCAGTTTCTGTTTCCTACAATCTTGTGGTTATCTGGATTTTTGAAGCCTAGATCTAGTAATATCATCATCATCATCATCATCATCATCATCATCATCATCATCATCATCTTACCCTTCCTTATCTCAGAGCTGAAAATTTCAAGCATGCATAGTCTTAAAATAGCTTCAGCCCTACATTCCTAACCACTTCACATCCATTGTGGATGTTGACTGTGTCACCCCCTCAAAGTTCTCCATTTTTCCCAGCTCACTTAGCAGAACCAAAGCTACCGTCAGAATGTGTGCTGTTGTAAGAGACAAGATGTCTGGGTCATCAGTCAGCAGCACCTGGGTAACAAATAAGGCATTTTGATAGTGAACTAGCCCTCTTCAGTAAAGTTGTTTCTATATCTTTGCCATCAAGATGTACAAGGTTTCCAGGTAATAGTAAAAGTATAGAGATGTACAAATACAAACAGACAGCTGGGCACAGGGAGAACTTCCCCCCTCAGCCACCATTGAGCTACTAAACTTCAGTTTATTAGAATCAAAGGAAATGGCTTGGACATTTAGTATAGGAAAAAGCTGGGGACATTTACAGAGCAATTCAGCACTCACACATCCAGAAAAGCTGCGATTGAGCTAATTGTTAAGGTCAGGCCTGAAGAACCAGAAACCTGGGTAAAACTAGGAAATGAATAAGAGATAAACAGTATTGTGGAAGCTACAGCCAATCCGTACATATATTCTGGGTCATATTTCAAACACTTCTACATGGCACTGTGTCCATTCCCCAATACCTCTGTTTGAAGGCAGCTATGTGAATTTCACTGCTGCCGTCCTGGGAACCCTGAGAACAAGCAGGGAACACCGTGAGCCAGTCAGAATTCCCTCCAGTCAACCAATCAGAAAGTGCAAACAATGCCACTCAACGGAGTAACAAACATCCATTCTCTCCTGCTCCACACAGAAAGAGGGAATTGCTAACACCTACTCTCTGTTTTCCCTACATGCTGTACCCATCTGACATTCTGCAGAAAAATCAGAGCTGTTAACATGAAGAGAAAGCCTTCTATCTATTAAGATCTCATTTTCCCTGCTTATAACTGAAAGCTGTGATGATGGGATATCACTTTAGGTTTGCATCCAATCCCCAAAATATTGCAATATAAAGCCTCTAAGGGTGTGAGGAGAACAAAAGGAAAGAAGGTTCCAGTCCAGAGGCTCAAAAATATATAAATTGGGGGGGGGGGGGGGGGGAATAAGCCAGGCATGTTTTACAGGAGTAAACTGACAGAACTATATTAATTAAAGAATGGCTTTTTTTCACTTCCAGTTCATGTACGGAGAGGCAGAAATTCCTAGAGAAAGAAAACAGCCCATCTGTAAGCTTTGTGGAGCTCCAGAATTGCAATTCATTAATGGTTCCATTGCCCCTAGGGCAGTGTTGTCCAAACTTGGCCACTTTAAGATGAGTGGACTTCAACTCCCAGAATTCCCCAGCCAGCCCTGCTGGCTGGGGAATTCTGGGAGTTGAAGTCCACTCATCTTAAAGTGGCCAAGTTTGGACAACACTGCCCTAGGGGATGACTTTGTGGAAGCACACTGGTTTGTCACCGATGCAGATCAGTCCAAATGCTGGATGTTAATGGAGTCTGTAGACAACCAGTGGCACACAGGACTGAAACAGACATACGGAGAGCACTGACATTCTCTCAATCTTTGAAGTGAGGGATCCATGATTACTGCCTATTCACATACCTCTCACAGCCCATGTTCTTCAGTCATGCTGACTTAGTCGCAGCGAGCAACTTGCAAGTCTGCAAAGTATCTACAGAGCATAATCACAGCACTGTGCGAAAGTTTACTGCAAAAAAGGAACATACTCAGACTCTCATCCAAAGCATTACAGTAGCCAGATTTTTAAAAAAAATCAACTGATACAGCCTAGAGCAGCATTTCTAAGAAAGAAAAAAGGGGTACTAGTATAGAATTGCTACAATTCGTAGCACACAAATAACAAATATAGAACCAGTATTCCCTTCAGTTGAGATGTCCTAAGGGACCAACTCAAATGGGAATAACTCCAAAGTGCTGAATGAAAACTCAGAAAAAAGGCTTTAGGCAAAGCTGGGTAGAATAATCAATGCCTAACTAAATGCCCCCAGAGGAGAAACTTTAATTACACTCCTTTTGCATTAAACTGCAGGTCTATTGAAGGTTTCCATGAAAAGGATGAGAAATACCCACACTAGTACTCTCAGGGCTATCAGATGTGGCACGATGGTTGGTGTGACCTACTGGTCTCCTACCCCAAAGACATACCGGCTGTCATACAAGGGGATACACTCTCTGCATGCAGTCCACTCTTTCTCCCACCAGCTGCCCAGGTTTGCAACAATTTGCCCGGAGGTGCCCTCAAAACTTTAACCAACAATGTTATACAGTGCCAGACCACTGGAAGTTCTGTCTTGAATTACCTTTCTCCTCTTAGAGAACAGCAAGTTCATGACAGACTAATACTGAAACAGTTCTCTAAGTCATACAAACATGTTCCACTTTAACCAAAAAAGAATCAATGACAGTAGGGAGAATCTGAGAAGGCAGAGGGCCTCTTATGTGGAGGCAAGCACCTAGTGTGAAGACTGCAGACCCTGATCCCTGGCCTTTTGGAGTAGAGGGTGTACTCTACACCTGTGCTATTCTCTACCTCCTCTTCCAGCCTTTCTTGGTTTACAATGAGATACCTCACAGCTCCACTCTCACATCTGCATTATCATTGATGGATATGCCTCCTGCTATCCTACAGTTGTTCAAGGTCAACAGTAGGTGGCTGCATATGGTCTAGAAGTGGATTCTGTGGGGGAAGGCAAAAACAATACGCCTGACACTGCATGGTTATAGTTAGAAACTGGGAGATCATGAGTTCTAGTCCTGCCTGAGGCACAAAGCTGGCTGGGTAACCTTGGGCCAGTCACAATCTCTGAGCCCTAGGAAGGAAGCAACAGCAAACCACTTCTGAAACACCTTGCCAGGAAAACTACAGGGACTTGTCCAGGCAATCTCCAGGAGACAAAAACTGACTTGAAGGCAATACATACACACACACACACACCTACATATACATATACATATGCATGAAAAAAACAGGTTAAATAAAATAGATAACATTGCCGTATTGGAAGGCAGGGAATGAGTAGCATCTGAATCAATAATGCCAATCTTTCTTTCTGGTATTCTGTCCTGTAATGGTAATTCTTTCTTCTTCTTCTTCTTTTAAGGGGCTAACAAGATGTATTCTACCATCTTCTTTGGAGCTGAGGATCTCTCATGATGGACACTTTCCTGAACTGATAGGAGCTGAACACCAGATTATCCAGATGGCACAGATTGCTCAAGTCTGGCCTAGGAAATAAGTGTGAGGACATTTTTGATTGCCAAGTGGGAATATGGCAGAAACAGGCCAGAAGCAGACAGCTGTAGATGATAATCAAAGCTGCCAAAGGACCATTGGGGAAAATGCAAACCCCAAATGAATGTGATGCCACTTATATATATCTTATGCTAATGCTAGAAATCAGTGAGAGAATCTGTATAATATGATCTTCCTTGAATAGAGATTGCAGAGGAAGGAGATAGTGGGGATGCTGACCTTCTATAAATCCCAGCAAGGGCAAGGTAAAACCAGTCAGAAGCCTCAGCAGAATCCTTGTGGGTGATCAAGCTCAGCTGATCATAGAAGATGAAGGAGGGACACATCAAAAAGAGAATCGTACAGTAATATTCAGTCCCTTCCACTAAACTGGATGAACTGGATAAAAGTGATTACAAACAGCATAAAACTTACATAAATCCTAAGTAAGTATACCGTAGAATCACTGCTTATGGAGGTTAGGGCTATTGTTCCTGGGCTGCAAGAGCTGGTCAGCCAAGACAGAGATTTTTTTATATCTGCAACTCAGCTAGGGTAGCTCTAATGCAAGGGATTGGCAACTGTCTTCTGCATAGGGACCAGAGGCCATGCTGCTGCCGCCATTTCTGTGGGGCCTGTTGCTCCACTCACTCTGAGATGGCAGGTGAAGCCCATGCCAAAATGGCTGCCTCAGTAGGCAGCAAGCACCCTCTCCCTCTCCCTTTTGGGCCAGGTGAACATATTTATTTTTGGGACCACGGGCCAGATGATTTCAGGAGGTTCAACCCCTTCTCTAATGGAAGTAACCCAGAACTGGGTCAGGCAGCATCTCATGTAAGATGTGGTGGTGGTTTGGACTGATGGAAAGCATCAGATTTAATTTATATATAAATGGAAAACTGTCACAGAAGTCCATCACTGTTATATTTGATTTTGGAAGAAGGAACTTCACAAAACGGATGGAAGCAGTATAAAATGACGGTGAAAGAAAAAGTGAAGAAGTCAGTGCTCTTCAAAATATCTAGGGGCTACTCATTCCCACAATAAAGGAAGCTCAGTTAGAACATCCAATTAGTAAAGGTGCCACAAATTCCCAGAAGTCCAAAGAGGGGGATGGAGGGGGGTGCAGAAGAGCTCCTCTGGGGAATTAAAGTGTTGCTGAAATATAGAGGCCAGGGACAAAGTTATGTGGAAACAGCAACAACCAGACAATAAGGGATGGCTAAATCAGGAATGTTTAGGGTCTCTAATACATAAATTGCTATGAGATTCCAAAAATTGGCAGTATCGAATAAATAATCTTAACGACGACATTTAAAAGAAAATCTTTGAATCCCTTAGAAGTATACTTTATTCTTTAAGGCCCAGGTTTGACTTGCTGTTTGTTCAAATGTTTCTGGTGCTAAATGAGAGGTGCCACTGCTTTTTTCTATTGTTCCTCACCAGATGGCTGGCAGGTAAAACATGATCTTCTTATGTTTAATATAGCTATACTTGCTGAATTGGTCTATAGATATGATAGGAAAGAATTTCATTTAGATTTTTAAAAATAGTTTATTGGAATATACATATTTCCTAAACCAGGAGACTGTTGAGTTCTAGTTCCCTCCTTAGGCATAAAAGCCAGCTGGGTGACTTTGGGCCAGTCACTCCCTCTCAGCCCAACTCAGCCCAAGAAGTATGTTCGTTGCCTTGAGTTATTTATAAAAATAAAGGCGGAATAAAAATAAAAATAAAAAAAATTGCACAGAAAGGACTTGATTTAAAAAAAAGTTGAGCAAAAGACAATTATTAGAATTGCTCAGACTCAAGGTATGGGAATTTATGAAACCAAAACTTAGATTTATCTAAATTACAAACGTTTAAATTTGAGAAGCTGAGTTCTTTGCCATAGTAATGTGTTCATACATTTTGCCAGTTATAGGACAGAAACATTGGAGAAAATTATTGTGAATATATTTCTACCTTTGCAAAAACTAAGAAAAGTGAATGTCTTTAGAACAATATATGAAAATATCCATTGGAATGGTGGTGTTGCATAACTAAGATGGACCATAGCATCATACAGACCATCGTATTCAAGATTTTTATTCATAACATCTTTGATGAAACTGATGTTTTACTAATTTATTGCACAGTAGCCCAAGTACCTAGGATTCTTGCCTTTCTAAATCCCCATAAAAGAAAGCCACATTTTCTAACTTTCCTTTTGTTCAGAAGCTATTATCAGTATATATATCCTGCGTTCATTTATAGAGATTCAGTGTTGCAGTGGGGCTTTGGGTAAGCTGAAAAATGGAGCAACGGCCATTGCTTGTTATGACTGCTGATTACCAACTGGGGATCAGTGGCATTTGTTTTCTATTGTGGAACTACACTGTTATGCATATATTATATTAAAAAATAGACAAATTATGCAATATTTCCCTGAGGCTCTTGGCCCTTGCTGTTCTGGGGCAACCAGAGTTTTCTAGAAGGAAAAGTCAAGCACATGAGTGCCATTCAGCAGCAAAAAATAATATATTTGTGGTGGACTTGGAGAGACATTGTGTCAGGACTTGGCCCATTTTGAAAGAGGGTATGGATATACTGTATTTCAAAACTGATTACACAGGCAGACCAATTCTAAAACTGAAGCTAAGTGTTCCAGTGTGAGAACACTGATTTCCAATAATCCCAAATCTTGAAAAAGTGGAAATGCATCTCTCTATTTTTTCAGGTGTCTGGTTCTTGTTTGCTCACTTTTTCTCTTCCGTGGAAATAAAGGTGGAGAATAAATTATAAGTTATTACAATACTTTATTGTATTCTTATTTATTTCATTATATTTGTATTTTGTTTTTTGTATTGTGAACAGCCTAGAGTCACTCTAGAATCAGGCTGCACCACAACATAAATAAATAAATAAATAAAGCTGTTAAGCCTGTGTACATTTCTGTGGTATAGGGGGTTGTGGAGGAAGGGTATAAAACTGAGAATCCTCAGCAGCTCTGCAACCCATCTTTTGTCTATTCTTCAACACAACCTCTTAAGGACTTTTTGACCTCTGAATATCCAAATCTCAGTCTTGGAAATGGTTAAGAAGGCAGGAAAAAAAAGCATCCCATTGGGGTCAGAGTGTGATCTGTGATCTTAGAGGTAAGCACTTGAACAATCATTGTATCCCTGACTCAGGGACAATAGAACTGTAACTTAAACATGTATTTCATTCATTACTGGTGGGGGGAGCAGTTCTTGTATCCACTTTGGAAAAAGATGGTCTTCCCAAGAAACATGATGTAAATAATTAAATATTTTTCTGTCCTTATTGATCACTTCATCCCTGAAGCATGGAGCTTGCTTAGGAGAGAATCAGCTGGTGGTTGTCACCCTGCTGGTTACTGGACTGCAAAGATCTGGACAACCAACAGATGGCAGCAAGGAGATACATTTCTTATGCACTGATTGTCCACATTTTTTCACACTAGATATGGTAGCTCTAATTCACAAGCACTAACTCATAAAACAAACTTTGATTTTCAAAGCCAAATATAGAATGCTGTACAGAAATTTTAATTATACATGTTGAGAATTTATTTGTTTGTTTAACAGTATTTACACTCAAACCAATTCTGGGCAGGATATAACAAAATGAAAAGAAGACATTAAAAATCACATACATTAATAAAAATTCATCATTAAAAATATAGCACATCATAGGTGCTATTCAACTGAACAAAAATTAAAAGCCAAATGCCCACCAGAACAACACTGTTTTGTCTAGTTTTTGAAATGCCCGTAGTGAAGGGGCAGGGAGAGAGAAAATGGGGACCACCATTGAGAATTTGTCCAGGCAACAACAACAACAAAAAATCATTGAAAGGGATATCACCTGAATATAAAGAAAAGCAATTCTGCATACTTCATCTTTACATTTCTATTCTTATGATCTATAAGATATTTTCAACCTAGACGTTTCTGCAGGATCCAGCACTTTCATCAAAATGATGAAAGCCGCATCACACCTTCACAATACAAGCTCATCTCTTCCACGTGTGCTTATGATATCACCATAGAAAAAGGGTCAGAATGTGTTTTATAAACTTTTTATTAGGATGTGAACCATCGGCACGTTTTTTTTTCCATTGGACCATTTGTTTTTCTGCATACTTTTCTCTCAACAATATACTGTATATCATGGATATTTTCCTCAGGATACATATTTTTTCAGTTATGCATTTTTATCTCTCTCTGCATGTGTGTACTTTTCAAACTGCCACACAACTTTCTGGAGTATAGGTTTAAGCATGTAGGTGCATTTGTGACTCCCCTATATACTCAGCAGGTCTGAAATGAGCATATTTGCTTAAATATTTGAAAGGAGCAAACTGCATAATATCTCCTCTTTCTGCCACCAAACCAGGAGAAATTCACAAGCTTCAAAATGGCAATTTCAATTCTGAATCTTTTCAGATCCTAAGAGACATAATTGATAATTTAATATGTATCTCTTCAGTCCTGTTGAGAAGTATCTGTTTCCCAAAGGGATGGCTATCTGGAGTCTGAGCTAATTACAAAAATTAAAATCCTAATTGCAGTATGTCAGCTGATGGTGAAATGTACATTCTGATGAGAATGTATGTTTGTGAGTGCCTTGAATGTAGTGTGAAATGCAAAATAATTTGAAGTGTTGTATTGCAATTACTTTTCACCAAAACTGTTTTTTGCATCAAGACATGAACTGATTTTTTTCTTCAGTTGTGGACTTTTCTTAGAACAAAACATTCTGTTCTACTTCTGTAAACATCCTTAAATGGCAGCTACTATGAAGCAAATATATGTTGGCTGGTTTTGCCACGTAAGACTGATTAGTGTGTGTGTGTGTGTGTGTGTGTGTGTGCGCGCGCATGTGTGTGTGTATGCATATATATGTAAATATATATATGAATCCAGGTTCAAATTAGCTTTTATTAAAAAAGAAAATATCTCAGTGCTGATTAGGCTAAGCTGGTTTATGTAAGCACACTTTCTAAACATCACCTTACTGTACCATCACCCATAGTGTGAGAAGGCAGGGAGAAGTGAGGGCCTCAAACGAACCATGTTTGCTAGGGGAGAGCGCTGTGCACCATGGGGCAGCCTTGGGGGGACGGCAGGAGGGAGGATGGGCAGAAGGCACACTCGCACCAAAGTGGAGAGGGACGGCAGGAGGGAGGAAAGACTGCAGGCAAGAGGCACGTTCGCACCAGAGTGAAGAGAAACGGCAGGGGGCGGCTGTCGGGTCAAGTGGGGATTGGAATGTGTATTGCGCTGATTGGATTCGGAAAGTGGAATGTCTGCGGTTTTGCGGTTAATTAGCGGCGCTCCGGGGCGGTAAAAAGGTGAGATTGTGAGCCAAGCCCTCGTAGGAGGGGGAGGACAGATAGGGGGTATAAAAACCTGTCAGACCTTGCTTCGGGGTTCCTCCATTGCTGCGGGAGGGACCCACCTTTGCAAACGTGCCCAATAAAAACTTCTGTCTACTGGATAACCGAACCCGTGTCTGTCGTTTTCTGACAAAATTGGCGAGCCAGCCAGGAGTCCTCGACGTGGACCGGACTGTGGGGAACCGGTGAGTAATCGGCCGTAACACCCCGTTGAGGTGTCTCCCGTTTTCCCCGGAGTCGGGTCCAGGACGGGACTCCAATCGCCAGTCAGACAGAAGTAAAGAGGAAGTCGGCCGACGAGGAGACCTCCGGGAGGTCTGGTGAGTACAGCCTACCCATAATCTCGGGGAGATTAGCGTGGTTACGAGGCGTTGGACGCCGCAAGGGGACAGAAGAGTCCGGGACCTTCTGTAAGGTGGGAAACGTAGTCAGGAAGGATGGGTAAGGCGCAGAGTAAGAGTGTAAGGCCAGGGGCCAGTGGGAAAAATGCAGTAGGGGGAATCCCCATGGATTCTCCATTAGGACAATTGTTGCAACAATGGGAGACACCCTGGTTGTGTCCATTCACCAGGGGTCTGGAAAAACCGACCATGATAACTTTGTGCACTAAAGAATGGCCAAAATATCCACTAGTGGACCCCGAATTCCCCTACCATTGGAATCCCCAGTAATTACTGGGTGACCCAACTAAAAAACTACATTGTGGAGCATAAAATGTTAACACAGGAACCCTATGTGGAAGTCTGGTTCCATGTTCTTCTTTTTTTTTTTTTTTTAATGTTTTTTTTATTTTTACAACAAACACAAAACAAACATGAACAAACAAAAACATAAAAAGGCATAAAAAAGCATCTTCCATTTTATACCGTGTGTCAACCAGTTAAACTCGTTGGTGCCCCTTTCATAATCTTAAATTCTCATATCATCTATTCAAAATATACTTGTATACTTATCAATTAACAATTATTAATCATTCATAGCTAATCTATAAAATCATATATTACAAAAATTTTTAACTTTCAATAGGATTAGTAATACATCTCCATCTATCTATTATATGTGTATATATATAATAATTAATATCAAATTTCTATTATAAAATTTCCTAATCTATTACATTACTATATTTTCTCATTTAATCATTAATAAAAACAAATCCCGTGTCATATAAAATTGCTTATCTTCTTACTCTAATTTCAAATCTCAATTTAACTCATCTCTGCACATTCCATAATTTTGAATAACTTCCTCCTGCATAAGTACTTTTTAATTTTTCCAATTCTTAAGAGTTACAATTCTAACCAATATCAATTACAGTATCAATTACAATTCTAACCAAGTTACAGTTCTAACCAGATTTCACTACATGTTATACAATTTTTAACTATATATCTCAGATTTATACTTTATTCCAGCGCTTGCATAATTTTGAGTTCACCCTTTTCATTCAATATCCCAAAATATCTGGCTGTTCATTCCTTTTTCTATATTATTGGATAAGAGAAAGCAATAATAAGTGTCCTTTTGAACATTCTGCTTTTGGAAGCTTCTGTCAGTTCCATCATTGTTGTATTCCCCTGATTTTCTCTTTAAACATCTGCAATAGTTTCTTTCAATATTGTTTTACTTCTTCTTTTTGTACATTCTCTTAGTACGATTTTCCATTATAATCTTGTATAATCTTTTTCTCACCCTCAGTGCCAAAAACAAATCTGTCTCTCTTCATTTATCAGTTGATTAACCCTTTTAATTCTCAGTTTATAGGCCTCACAATAATTCCGTTTAATGTTTCTGATTTCTTGTACTATTTCTTCCTTTTCCAATGATCCCGTTTTATGTTTAATTAAGTCCATTTTAGCTCTCTTCTTCCAATTTTTTATAGTCATCCTCAATAGTTTAAAGATCTTTTTCTGCATTGTGTTTCTCGTATAGTCTATTATCTTGATAAACCTTCATTGAGTCAAAGGATTCTTTATCTTTGTTCTTGCCAAAAATAAGAGAAAAAAAGAAGCAAAAGGAGAGAAAAAAAAAAAGAAGGAAAAATAAAAAGAAAAGGAAAAGAAGGAAAAGGCTAAGCCTCTTTAAAAAAAAAATCCATCTGGGGGGGGGAATAGAGAGCAAAGCAGAGCTTCTAGCAGAAAAAAGAGCTACTGCCACTAATCAAGGCTCTTGTGACTGGCTCAAACTTTCCATCTTAATGTTTTCAAAGTTGCTTTCAACTCCACTTTCTTGTTTATAGTTACGGATGGCACCTGTATAAACATGCACATCCCACTATCTTTTTAGAAAGCACAGGGTCTTTGAGCGTGCGTCACAATGAAAAAAAAGCACTAAGTCGCGCCTCTAAATGGCAGTGCAACTTTCTTTCATTTACTTTCTCTTAACTCCACTTTCCCCATTTCAAAGTCAAAAAGATATAAATTTCTTATAACAATAAAGAAATCTTAGTAAAAAAAAAGGCTTAAAATAAAGAGTTATTGAGTATTAAAAAGAGAAAGCCAATCAAGTTAAAAATAAATATTTTTTAAAAGAAAAACATCTTGTCAATTCCACTAAAAAGGGAAAGTTGAAAAGAAAAATTTTCTCCCCCTTCTTTTTTTTTAATAGGGTTCAATCTCGCCGCTTAATCCACTTTTCTTCACTTTTAAAAATCTCTTTAAGTTACTTAAGGTGTTCTCTAAGAATAGTTGAATAGTAAAGGTCCATCTCACCCAGTTGACACCCTTCTCTTCCATCTTCCTTTGGAGCTGTCCCGGCTTTCGCAGCCATTTTTGGCTGCCTCTCCTCCGCCGGCTTCAAGAGCTTCTCCCCGGATCAATCTGGGACTTGCGGCGTCCCTGAGATCCGCGGGACGCGCCCTTTGCGTTCGCCATCTCTACGGGACGGCTTAGGTCCATCGGGACCGTCTGGGAGAGGAGATATCGGCTGCCATCCTGGGAGCCCAGGATCGCCCGCCGTATCGCCGCGACGCCAGCTCCGCCCTCTCAAGTCTGGTTCCATGTTCATTGGGAGGGGCCTCGACCCAAGTTAGCCAAAATTTTTGTCCAAAAAGAACAGGAGGATGAGGAGGACCTCTGGCTGACTAGACCTCAATGGGGGCCGCCACCTCCTCCTCCTCCTCCTCTTCCTATCGCTCCCCCTCCGGCGCCCCCACCCTATCCCGGGCTGCGGAAAGAGCTGGACCAGCTGAACCAAGACATTCAGAACTTGCCCTTTAGTCTAAGGTCGGCCAGTGCCTTCCCCGTCCGGGAAGTCCCGAACGGAACGAACGCACAGGGGGTGGCCGTCACCAGTTACGTAACGGTTCCCATCAAACCCAGTGAGTTGAGGGAATTAAAAAGGACCCTCCCTCGTATGCAAGAGAACGCCCATACCGCCGCCGAACAATTGGAACTTTTTCTCGGCCCGGTGGAATACTCCTGGGGGAACTGAATTACATTTTAGCCCACCTCTATACGCCAGAAGAGAGGGGCCAGATTCGGCGAGCTGCGCTCGGGGCTTGGGAGCAAAGGAATGCAAATGTCCCAAATGCCCTGGCCGCAGATACTAAATTCCCTCTGGCAGACCCAAATTGGGATCCCAATAATGCTGAACATCGGGAGAACATGAGAGGAGTTTCCCCCTGTACGACTAGGGGGGTCATGGTTCCCCAACCGGGACCCACAGGGAACCCTTGGTAAACATCATGGTGGGTCCCACCGGCGAGGAACGGCAGTTCCTCGTGGACACCAGAGCCTCTCGAACATCCCAGGGATTGCGAAATCCCGGGGCACGTCGGTATCGGTGATGGGGGTGGGAGGCTCTCCGGTCAAGGCAGACGTACTGGAGGGAGTGAGACTGGAGTGGAATGGGAAGGAGGTAACTGCAGATGTGTTACTGATCCCACAGGCGAGAGTGAACTTGCTGGGAAGGGATCTAATGGGTAGTCTAGGAGTGGAGTTGTGGAATGTGGAACAGGCAGAAAGGATGTGTTTGTTGCGGGAGGCGGACGTGGAGGTTGTGAACCCTGAGGTATGGGCAGGAGAAGGGGGGGCGGGGCGGTTTCGCATAGCCCCAATTAGCATCCCCTTGAAACCAGGGGTGACGGGTTTGCGGCAAGCCCAATACCCGCTGTCCCGGGATGGGAGGCGTGGGCTGAAGCAACAACTGAGATGGACGGTGCTGCCCCAGGGGTACACCGAGAGCCCCCTCTTGTTTGGACAGGCATTGGAAGAGAAACTCCAGGGGTTCCGGGCCCCTGGGGGTTCTCGGGTGCTGCAGTATGTGGATGATTTGTTGGTGTCTGGAGAGAAGGAAGTAAAGGTGAGAGAAGATTCAGTGGCTTTATTGAACTGGTTGGCTGAAGAAGGATTGAAGGTGTCAAAAGGGAAGGTCCAATTTGTGGAAAGGGAGGTCAAGTATTTAGGACATGTACTCCGGAAGGGCGAGAAGTTGATTGATCCTTCTCCCATACAGGGGATAATGCAGTTGAAGCCCCCTCATACTAAAACAGAGGTGCGGCGGTTTCTGGGTCTAGTAGGATATTGCCGGCTATGGATAGATGAGTACATGAGCAAGGCTCAGTTTCTGTATGAGAAGTTGAAAGGATCATCTGACAGGGTAGAATGGACAGACAGGGACACAGAGAAGTGGGGGGAATTACGAAGGAGCCTGGTGACGGCCCCGGCTCTGGCTCTACCGAACTTGGCCCTCCCCTTTCACCTATACGTTACAGCCCATGGGGGAACTGCCATTGGAGTGCTGACTCAGAGACAGGCTGGGAAATATCAACCAGTGGCCTTCCTGAGCAAAGCCCTAGAACCAGTGGTGAGGGGATGGCCGACTTGTGTGCAGGCAGTGGCTGCCGCTGCTGTGCTAGTGACAGAAGGGAAAAAACTCACTTTTGGGAGCCCCGTGATTGTCCATTCACCCCATCAGATCTTAAGTGTGCTTAGTCAGCAGGCGGCTGCTTGGATGACAGAAGGGAGGATGTTGAAATATGAGACAGTTCTCCGGATAAGTCCTGATGTGGTGGTAGGAACAGACAGGAATTTGTACCCAGCGGAGTTTCTTGCGGGGGAGCGGAAAGAATGGGAGCCGGCGGAGCATGAGTGCTCCACCCTGTTGCAGCTGCAAACAAAGACCCGGGAGGACCTGCAGGAGGTCCCGCTGGAGGAGGGTGAGGTCTGGTTTGTGGATGGGTCTAGCCGAGTAGAGCAGGGACAAAGGAAGTCAGGGTACGCATAGTGACTGCGGAGGGAGAGACAATAGAGAAGGGGGCACTACCAGCGGACTGGTCGGCTCAGCTGTGTGAAGTGCACGCTTTGAAACGGGCACTAGAGTTGGGAAAGGGAGTGTCCCTCACCATCTACACAGACTCGCGATATGCCTGGGGAGTAGTGCACACTTTCAGGAAAATTTGGCTGGAACGGGGTTTACTCACAGCTGCTGGAAAGGGAAGGTTGCAGGGAGGAAGCAGGTCATTGGGTTACAATTGAGGGGACCCCAGTAGTGAGCCGTGCTGACATGAGGGGGATCGTGGAGAAACTGCACGAAGGGTCTCACTGGGGGGTGCAGGCTTTGATAGACACTGTAAAGCCGTGGTACTGGAGCCTGGGGGTTCGATGGGAACTCCACACCCCTTGGCATCCTGACTCCAGTGGGAAAGTGGGAAGGGCCAACGGGGTGTTGAAGCAACATCTCACCAAACTGGGATTGGAAACAGGGCTACCTTGGACAAAGACACTTCCGGTTGCCCTGCTTCGAATGCGGACAGCCCCTCGCAAGGATGTGGGGGTCTCCCCATTCGAGCTGATGATGGGAAGACCTTTCCTGGCTCCAATGGGAGAGCCTATCCCCGAGCTAAAGGATGCCTTCCTGAGAAAGTATCTCTTGGTACTGTCACAATCTCTCTTGTCTCTAAGAAAACAGGGACTCCTCGCTCAACGGCCCCCTTGCTGAAAGACCAACACCCCCACAAGCCAGAGGATTGGGTCCTGATAAAGACGTGGAAGGATGAGAAGCTGAAGCCGTCTTGGGAGGGACCATACCAAGTTCTCCTGACAACTGAATCAGCGGTTCGGACCTGACAGGGGCCCGACCATGGACTGCCCAACCGGGAGACGGACTCAAAGTAAAACTTAAAAGGAACTGAACTAAGGCAGGGGAGGAGATGACCAACATAAAGGCGTAGAATTGGCACAGACAGCTTTGATCACTGGGGATGATCCCCCGTGGGGGGGGATGTTCTATCATTTTGGGTCTTCTCCCATACCAAGACCCTGGACTAATCAAAGGCAAATGGCTCTAAATCTCTTGGGGATAACCAATGCAACTCAATGTGTATATTTCAACAATACCCAGAACCGTACCCCCCATTGCCCTCAAAAGGTCCTGCTTTCACTTGTGGAGGGGTCTATAATATCCCTTACGCCTCAACCCCTCTATACCTACCTAAAGGTTTCTTTTTGTTATGTGGACATGAAGCTTACACCTATGTTCCAGCCTATAGTTCAGGGGCCCTTGTGCCATAGGGCGCCTGACCTCTCTATATGCCCTGCCTCCAATGCAAGCGCCCCATCAAAAGAAAAAGAAAAGGGAGCTGCCATCTGATTGTGAGAGTGATGTGACACTCTTGTCCAAAACAGAAGCCATGGCTCTGGCCCTCTCCTTAGTAGGGGTTCCTGCACTAAGCGGAAGAACTTATCTGGACCTAAGGAAGGTGGCCTGCCTCCTGGCTAAAAGTGTCAACCTTACATCCTCTCTCATTGCAGCCCTCACTGAAGAAGTCACTGAGATCAGGAGGGCGGTCATTCAAAATCGGATAGCTATAGACTATCTCCTATTAAGGGCAGGACAAGGCTGTGAATCTTTTCAAGGTCTTTGTTGCTTTAACCTAACCAACAATGAGAATTATATTGAAGCAAAACTAGCCAAGTTGAAGACCTTAGCCTCTCGCATATCCGAGGATCCAGAGGGATGGAATTGGTCGTGGCTCACTAGTTGGTTACCTAACTTTGCTTGGTTAAAACAACTTTCTGTACTAGCCATTGGCTTCATTGCCTTACTGGTCCTAGTATGTTGCTTAATGCAATGCCTCCCTGCTTGTGGGAATTACCTGTCCCAGTGTGTGAAGCCCCGGGTCCGGGACGAGGGAGCAATCCTGTTAGCCAGGTTTGAGGCCCAACAGAGGCGTGAAAAGAAAAAGGGGGATTGTGAGAAGGCAGGGAGAAGTGAGGGCCTCAAACGAACCATGTTTGCTAGGGGAGAGCGCTGTGCACCATGGGGCAGCCTTGGGGGGACGGCAGGAGGGAGGATGGGCAGAAGGCACACTCGCACCAAAGTGGAGAGGGACGGCAGGAGGGAGGAAAGACTGCAGGCAAGAGGCACGTTCGCACCAGAGTGAAGAGAAACGGCAGGGGGCGGCTGTCGGGTCAAGTGGGGATTGGAATGTGTATTGCGCTGATTGGATTCGGAAAGTGGAATGTCTGCGGTTTTGCGGTTAATTAGCGGCGCTCCGGGGCGGTAAAAAAGGTGAGATTGTGAGCCAAGCCCTCGTAGGAGGGGGAGGACAGATAGGGGGTATAAAAACCTGTCAGACCTTGCTTCGGGGTTCCTCCATTGCTGCGGGAGGGACCCACCTTTGCAAACGTGCCCAATAAAAACTTCTGTCTACTGGATAACCGAACCCGTGTCTGTCGTTTTCTGACAATAGCATTGTCTTTACCAGCAAGCTGAATGTTCAGAAATGTGTTTACTTGCAATTTCATGGAAAGCAACACTCCCATAAAATGCTTGCTTTAATTGTACGTCACAATCTTTGCACTGGATAGTTACATTACATTAAGATGGCCTCCACATTTATTGAAAACAAGTCCATTCTCCACTGCTTCCTTACCATTATATTGTCTCTTTATGCCTTGATGTGCATTTTTAATTAGCTGCGCCTCAGTTCTTTCATTGCCTCTATTTGAGAAAGACACTTTTCACTATGTCTATGTCTGCAAATATTTGCTATGCTTTGAAGGCTAAGTCCTTTTGTTTACAAGAAGATTGCTTTGACCTGGTTATACTACAAATCTACAATTTCCCCATACTTTGTCTGTAAATGTTTAAATTTGCATCGTGTTTTTTTTCTTCTCACATTCCCCACTTTTTTGTGTGGGAGGGGGGAAGGTAGAATATATAGTATGGATAGGGATCATTTTCCTATTGAAGTTGGCATTAGTGTGGTCATAACTTTGAATATGAAATTTTCAGGAAATGAAAATGTATTTGAGCTCAGAAAAAAAAAAAGCCTCACCCAGAACATTACATTAGAACATTCTGACTTAGCTGCATTCTGACGAAACAAAACACTAAAAACTCCATTATTCCACTGTTCAGTTAGAACAAAACTTAACATACCTGGCCACAGGAAACAATAAGCACTCAGAACCTGCTAGGCCACAAGAATAGATAAGATGGCAGTCTGTCCTGACTGATGCCAGCTAGCTAACTTATTAAAAAATCAGTCATAGAGATAGTTTTTAAAACATTTTTGAAAATTCTCACCAGGTAAAGAAGTAATTTGCTCTTTCTTAAGTGGGCATTCCAGCATTCTTACCTTAAAGGATACTATCTGAAAGGAATGTGAGGTGAGATTATTCATGGAGCCACAGAAATGGAAGGGGCCATCAAATCCAACCCTCTAAGGATTCTGCACAAGTCTCTGTTCAATTTTATTCTGTTATTGTCAGCCCATTTCTCCAATATCATCTTGAATTTTATTTGTCTTCTAGTTTATTAGGTATCCCCTCAATTTTGTATCATCAAATGGTAAGCATTTGCAGATGGTTCCTCTATCTTTAATCAGAACCATTGATGAAAATATTGAAGAGGACCAAGGAGTGATTGCTCTGGCACCCCACTTCAAGCTTCTCTCCAATTTGATAAGGAACCATTGAAAATCATGAGTATGATTTTCAATCCAAATATGTATCCCCTTATAAGTTACCCAATTAAAAAAAAGGAATTAGAATCAGCAGGCCAAGATTTGTTCTTGACCAATCTATGCTGACTCCTAATAACTACTTCATTGTTTTCAAGATGTTTATGGAGTAGTTGCCTTAGAAAATATTTCCACCAATATGCAAGCAGATCTTACTTGAGAGAGGGAAGGATTTGTGGGGTGGGGACATGTCCTTTTAAATTCAAAAGGCTATCGATTTGAAAAGCAAGGGGAAGGGAGGAGTGGGGAATTTCTCATTCTTTTTCTGTAAGCCATTACATTGATTTAAAATTGAAACTAAGAAGGTAAAAAAGCACACTAGAACCAAAATTTAATTGGGGGGTATGCTCTGAGGCAAGCAACCCGATTTACTCATCAACTTCAGCGGGAATAGAAACACTGCAGTGAATCTAGTCTAGTTGCCAGACCCTTATAGCAATTGTTGATTCTTCTCTCATGGTTTTTCATCAAGATCAGTAAGTTACAGAATAGATCCCTCCATGCCTGATTGGCTGTTGAAAAACCTGCTGCTTTGCTCCAGAACTCCAGCCTCCAGATGACCCCATCCAGCTTAAGTTAACTGAAATAAGGGCATGGCTGGCCCCTGTTTGCACTGACCCAGGCAGGAAAATGCAAAAAAATAACACCTGAATTTCAAGCGGCAGGAGAACGCTCCGATCACATTGCTCAGCACCACATGGAACATTCAAAACAGTGCTGTGTTGCTGCATGTGCAAAAAGCCAGCATGTTTTGTACATATGCAGGAAAAAAACCCCAAATATACCTTTTTTCCCAAGTATAAAATACTCAGAATGGCTATTTCAAGCTTGAAGTGGTTCATCTGCAAACAGTTTTGCAGATCTCAAGTCAAAAATAATTTGAACTGTATCCTAATAATGTGTGTGGTCAAAGCCAAACGTAGGTGGAGTTTAGCACATAATGGAAAAAAAGGGCATTTGCATCCGGGGAGCTGACTTGTGGAAGCTCCAAGTGCCTGTTTCCCTCTGGGTTGAAATAAAAGCCAAAAATCTATTCATTTTCTATTCTAAAAAAGATGTAGTATATACTCTTCCTGTGTTTCAAATTATATATATATGAATTCACTTACACATATACAACAAAGTGTGCTTGATAACAAATAGGGGAGAAAGGCTGATTCCCTGCCCCCCCCCCCAAATAGTCCACCATCTCTGAGGACTAACATCCATAACAGAATGATATCTGCTAAGCTAAAAATATTCAGCAAATGCAGTGTCTTTGCACAACTATAACTCCAGGGCTAAGATCTTTGAAAAATCATTCAGACTGTGACATTCTTCTGCTGATAGAACTCACTATACTACATTGACCAGCTTCTGGCTCTGTAAATGACTAAACTCTCAATATTGTCCATATATAAAAATAATGGCAATTGCATTCACCCTGCTTTTTAAACTGGAAAAACAATTGCTTGGCATATGCTCTTTTTTTTTTTTTTTTTTGGCAAACAATTAGACCATTCCTTTTTTCCCCACATGCTTGTTCATCCCTCCTGCTTAGTTGCAAGACAAATGCACCCAGGCAAGCCCAATGAGAGGCAATGAATCAGCAGCTATTTGCCTGGCTAATCTGTCAGTCAGTCCTACCTGACACCTTCCCTTGCCCTCCACCAAAAGGAACCTAAATTCTACAGGATCCATTCCTGGTGTAGTTGTGATATTTCATTCTGGATGTATTGCAACTGAGCCAGTTTGGTCTAGTGGTTAAGGCACCAGACTAGAAAGCAGGAAACTGAGTTCTAGTCCTGCTTTAGGCATGAAAGCTGGCTGGGTGACTTTGGGCCAGTCACTTATGCTCAGCCCAACTCATCTCACAGGGTTGTTGTTGTGGGAAAAATAGGAGGAGGAAGGAGTATTAGGTATGTTTACTACCTTGAGTTATTTATAAAAAATAAATATTTTTGTTTATAAGAAATAATAAAGGTAGGATAAAAAAATCTAAAAAAAACTTCCCCCATTTTTCTCTGAAGCTGCAAGAACAAGGTTTTAAACCTGAAAAGACACTCTTGGTATTTCACGACTACCATTTTGATATGTATAGTACCTCTTCTCCCATTATAACAAGATTTGTGTAATTGATTAAAACCTACCTGCCAAATGCTTATGAGAGATGAGTCTTACTACCTTGTGAAATTCTACACATATGGGTAAGTTGGAAGTCAAAGGCAGTATGACATATACATATCTAAATTTATTTCAAAAACTAAGCAAAAATTCTGCATTGAAGATTGTAAGGAAAAGTATATTTATTCTTGGGCAAGGCATCCCTTCAGTACATATGGAAGTGATTCATTCATTTGGCTTCCTCACAAATATACTTTCAATACTTTGGCACTGCAACAACCTTATAATCACCACATATTATTTCCCATTATGCCAAAGCCTAATTTTGGTATGGCACAACAGTGCCTCCTAAAGCATCTGATAAAATGACCCCCATGGTAAGACTCCTGAATAAATGGAATTCAGCTCCCCCTGCCCCAGAAAGCCTCTACCATACCAATTTCCCAAGTGGTGAAAAACAGATTGCACCTTTATAATTCCACCAAGGGTAATTAGGGAGAAGATTTTGGTGACTAGATAATTGCTGATTTGGTGGCTATACCCAGGACATCACAGAGAAACATCTTCCTTGATTGAGTAAAGGAATAGTCAATCTGAGGTTGGCTTCCAATTATTTGCTACATTCTATGTAGCTGAAGATAGTACTCAAGAACAAGGGAAAAAATGAAGAAGAGGAATCTCCTGTTCACATCCAAGCAGGAGGCCCAAGTAATGTCTTTAACCATTTTTTACAAGGGGCTTTGAACATGCACTGAAGTCTGAGTTAAATCCTCAGGCAAGCAGATAGTAAGGAACTAGTTTAGTTAGGCTGATTGTATTGATTTCATTTGGAATTCTGTATGAATGGTATTGCTTTCCTGTGCCTTCCCTATATTTCCCTTTTCCCAATAACCTCCTTTTTTATATCTAGAGGTTTAGCTTGATTGGTTTAATAAGTACATTTTTCGTTACATTTCCCTAAGTACAAAACACCAAGCTATTGCTTGTTCCTCAGAATCAGAACAAGTTTGTCAACTTCTTTATTTCTGGACTTTGGACAAGAAGATCCGAAATGCTTTCTGTTTTCTAAAGCTGGCCTAGTGGCAAAAGTTCTTAGTAGAACAGCTAAGAACACCAGACAGAAATATAGGTCAGGAATTTCAGCCTGACTTTGGCACCCTATTGCAGTTACCTTTTATTGAGAGTCCACGGAAGAAAGGATTAAATTATTCCTATCTCCTGGCTTGTAACACCCACTTTTAAGTTGTCTGTCAATCCCCAATAGTTCTGAAGGTTGGAAGTAAATTCATTACCCAAGATGATTACCCATATTTATTATGAAATATGTACCCAGGTCCTTGTTTACACAGGGTGAAAGTCTAGAATTTTTTAGAGTTTCTGTGAACCAGTGTGCTGGTATACGCTGTTCAACTGTTCCCTCTTGTCTCATTCCGCAGTGAGAATGGGTAAACAAAAGCATGTATCCTAGTTTGCTATCATGTTATCTGAACCAAGACAGTTGCGTCTCCTAACAATCCAGAATTGGAAGCAATAGCTTGTTATTGACTTCTAGTATCTGGCTTGTTTGTGGGAGGCAAGACAGAAATCTGGATATCATAGAGAACGAAAGAAGAAATATCTACTCTTGGAATAACCAAACTAGGATGCTGACTTTTCCTTGGTAAGTGGTAACGGGTGAATTTTCCTCAGGATTGCAGTGTTAGGACTCAAGGGATTGCCATGCATGTGGAGGAATACTTTTTCCCATGTCCCACTAACAACTGCCATCTCGTGTAGAACAGGTTGTTGATGCCTTTCCCAAGAACAAACACTGTCATTATGACACGTCTTTGCAAATATCCCTCAATGTGTCTTTGTTCTTCAAAACTAAGTAGGTAAGAATCCAGATAATTCCTAGATGAGAGTGTACCTGAGAACTTTATATATTCAACCAAACTATTGAATGATCGAGTCTGAATAGGAGCATATGATGTTTTGAATTTGAAGACAAAGAATTGCTTCAGAACATGTGAGGGGCTCATGTAGCACCAGTCTGCAACTCCTGAAAGTAGCTGCACCTTTTTCCACAACAATAGCATAGACCAGGAAAAGATGCATTGGTTTAAGACATTGCATAGCAATGCTACCTGCAGGCCCATGAATGCTTCAAAGTACCTTTTTGCCTCTGTCTCTGAGGCACTGCCACCTTTACTGAGTAATATTACATTTTTATTGAATTTTTGGTACATATATTTATATTCCTTCACTCACAATTTGATAATCGCATAGGTATGGAAGTAGGTGGGGTGGAGTAGAGGAGGAAAGATAACTGACTAATGCAAACAAAGCTATTATATGAACTACAATGTTAATCATTTTGATTTCATGCTTTGCACTCATTGCACACACACTGTTGAAGAACTTCCAGGTTTTTCTCATTTAGTCTTTCTGTAAGCTGACAGGTCCTTCTAGCTCCTGTTCCATATTTTAATTGGTTCGAAATTGTTTCGGTAAAGCAGGTCTCTTTATATTGGCTACCAGTGCAGTGCAGCTTTTGCATACAAGACAACTCCAAAGGCTGAAACAGGCTTCCTGCAACATTTGCTTTACTGTTTCTGTAGTTTGCTATATGAATTCTGTAATGGTGATTTGTTTTGATTCCTTGGGTTTTGCTTAAGTTGCCATTTTCAGTTAGTTTTCAATAAGTTTTAATAACCAATTAGTTATTTATATGCTTTTTTACATTTTATAAATGTGCTGAGTTATTCTTTCTGAGTAGGGAAAATGGATTAAAATGTCTCTTGTGAAGCTATCTTGTGAAGAACAGGTTGGCTGACTCTTTTGGTGCAGCTAAGGGGCAGAAGCTAATATTCTCTATATCCCTATTGGTTTCCTTAAGAAGAGTACAACGTTTTATCTTCTGTTCATTTACTACAAGCAAGCAGCCACAATGGTAGACTAGGAAAATGGATGCAATATAACGCCCACCACAACTTCCTAAGTAATGTTTGTACCTCATGACATCCCAGGATACTGTAAGTTCTTAGGACAGGGATAAGGACCCCCTTTTCTGGCCCGTCAGTCTAGTCTAGCCAAGTCTCCCCTTAAGTAAGGCATCTTCTCCCCCAGTCATCAGCTGTGTACCACTGCCTTGTGTACAGCAGTACAACTTTACTTTCGCTGCCCACATACTCTGGTGGCCCACCGTACAATGCAGTTGTCTCAACAGAGGGAATGACTACAGACAAAGGCTTCACTAGAGCTGTGCGTGAACCCTGCTCAGTGACCCTCCTGGGTTGAATTCTACATAAGTGGGAATCACCTGAACAGGCACATGTGGGCCTTTAATGCCCCTGAAGAGGGGCAGACTTTAGTGAGCTTAAAAGTTCAATGTAACATACACACACCCAGAAAATTAGGGAGCAGCTTATTTGGCTTCTGGTTTTGTCCTCCCCTTATTTGGGGGGACACTTATCCAATCTAGGATAGTAGGAAGAAATGAGAGTTTATTCCAAATATCTTACACTGTTCAATTCCTCATTTTACTGTTATTTTTATGAGGTGAGTAAGAAGGGATAAAATGACTGACAGGTCAGCCTTCCTTTGTGGCTGCAGTAGCAGCGCTGCATTCAAGCGTGGACAAAAGCAACATCTCTCCATCAGCTTCTTCCTGAATCATCTTCTGCTCAGGCCTCTTTATTGCTCTGTCCTGATCCTTCCAAAACCTATGGGACACTGTGTGGCCAATGGAGCAGAAAGCAGATGGAACTCTTCTGAGCTATACAGAATAAAAGACAGTGGAAATGTGACAGTTACAGACCTCTAGACCCTTTCAGCTTCTCATAGTTTCTAACTAGATGTTCAAGCCAACTGGTGGCATTTAAATTTTCTTCTCACAGTCAACATCAACATTTGCCACCCAGAGATTCCTTAGCAGCAACTAGCATCTGATGGTTTGCCATTATCTTATAGCTGATTAGTTATTGTGGTCTAAAGGGTTGGCTTGTGTACTAACTTCAGTGAGGCTAAATCAGCACCATGCCTAGGTGCCAGATCATGTATTGGATCCAAGTAAACTTGGATCTGATAATCAAGAATAGTGCTGGGGAGGAAATCTCAGCTGTGCCAGGCTCTGCACTGCTTCTATCCTACTGAATGATTATATTACCAATTTCAAGGAGGAAACAAACACTGTCTCTAATTGCCATTTCTGGGACTGTATTTCCCCAGAGACAAATCCTGCTGAGGCTGTCTTGGGCCAGATCCAGAAGGTCCCAAGAAATACACTCATATCCACACACACAGAGTATAATCATGTGGTGGCTGGATGGCTACTCTATGTTTCTGTAAAGTAAGGTACCCAGTTTTCACAGACAGAGAAATTTCAATCTCACTCACTCACAAATTCTCTCTCATGCACAAATTCACCCAGGGAAAAGAGGCTGCTGCTGTTGGGCTCAACAGGCATAAAGCCCTGATCCCCAGGCGAGGCTGCCTAGCCTTAATTATTCCATGGGAGCAAAACTGCAGGACAAGGAACCCCAGTGGGGGGCACTTTTCCTCCTTTTGCACAAAGGAAATGTATTGATATTGATCTCTGTGTAGGCTGTGAGCACAAGAAAACTTAATCTAAAGAAAAATTCCAGTGAGTAGTCCTTTTAGTTGAAGTCCCTAAGTTGAACTCAACTCCTGGTAATTACATGGGGGGGGGGGACTTCCCCAGGAACAATATGGAAGAGCTTTGCCATTCCCATCTGCTAAAATATTTGCTCTGACTTCCCAGGCTAGTGTAGAGCCATGGGATATCCTGGTGATCTGATCCTGAAAAGATCAGCAAAGGTCAGTTAGGTATTTTCACCTGCTGAGCCCAGTGACTTTTAACTCCCAAGTAAGTATACTGAAGACTTGTAGTCCTGTTCAGACAAAACACTAACCTGATTCTCCACCCCCTGTATGAAGAGGGTAAGTGTTAGCAATGGAAACCATTGAGACTGTCCACTGATTGAAGATCCTAATTTTCTAGAGTCCTCTTTTGTATGAAGACCTTCCATGGAGTGAGGGAGCTCTCAACTGCAAATGTTCACCTCTATATATGGGGTCAGGAAGAAGTAGGCAGGATGAGTAGAGTTATCTCCATTTCCCTTGAAACTGTGTCAGCAGCTTTTGCTTTCTTCTGCTCCCCATGCAGCTACTTGCATCATTTGGGGGGGGGCTTTCAACAAAATCCTTTTCTATTACTATGTTCCCAGGAAATGTAAGATAGCACCCCCATCCCTATTCACAGGTAATTGTGGATGGGGGTGGGAAGAGGAATCTCTTTTGGAATAACTATGCTATATATCTGAGGATTTTTCTTGTTTTTTCTTCATAATGAACATTCCTTTGATATGCCAAGTTAACCTACTTTGGTGTAACCAAGGGTCTCTCTACTTCCTACATGTTAGCACAAGGTCCAGATTCCCTCAAAATCCTTCTTAGGCTTCTGTGGTCCTGGCCTTCAAATCCTGATAAGCCATTCATGATGATGATGATGCAACATTTATGCCCTGCTTCCCTCTAAAGCTTTAGGAAAGCTTTTTTAATCATGCCAATGAATGAAATAGTTTGGGCTAAGATGCAGTGATTACCCCAAAGTTACCCAGTGAGTCTGTGGGTTAAGAGGGGACTAAAGCACTACATCATATAGACTCTCCTTTTACAATATTAAATACAGGATTATTCAGTGAACTTTATTCAGAGTAGATTCAAGAGAAACAGAAGAAATTGCCTCCTGTCATAATGTCTCTAATTTTTCAGCACCACAGCTTCCATCACCCTTTTCTTTAGTAAACTGTTTTTTTTTAAATTCCTAGATGCTTTTAGTTTCTTCCTAACAAAAATAAAATTCTAACTCTTGGTTGTTTTTTATGTCCCTCTTCCAGCTCTGCAATATACTTTTAGAATATGGTAATGCTAATTAACCAGAGACAAATTGTACTTCTTGATTATACTGAGGAGACTGGAAATGAATTCACCTTTATAAGTGTATTCTGTTTCCACCCTCCTGCATCTGACACTATAAATATTTAAAAAAAGGTTTTTCCTGTGAAGGAGTGCGATGAGCTTAAAACGCCTGTAAAGAGTGATGATGGCTAACATTAAATAAGAACAAACATTATTGTTCTTTATACAAATTAGTACAAGATTTGGCATCAGGAAGACTTGAAGTCCTCCTGTAATTCTGCTTTTGATATATTGAATGGCTTTGGGCAAATCAGGTGAAGTCTTTCTCATTCCCTTTCACCATCTTTAAAGTATGTTTAACAATATCTACCTTCCAATCTGAGCTCTCAAGGGCATTATGGAAATTAATTAATACTTGGCAATTGCTGTGCATGTCTTTGAAAAAGCGCATTAAATACCAGCTGTTATCAGAATGTCAATGTGCCTTCCTGTGCTTGTGGTTCTTGTAATATGACATGCTGATCTATGACAACATCATGTGGGTTTTTTAACACCCCCCACTGGGGATTGTATTAGGCATAATTCAGTGAGTCTTCCAAGTAACTAATGGCAGCTTTGATTTTAGATTTTAAGACTTTCAGTCAAGCTCACCTTCTTCCAGAATTGCACAGCTGTACCCAGAGCGCTGAAGTGCTCTGATTAACCATTGCACATCAGTGTCTTTGTGTGACACATCTTATTATTTTGTCACCCATCAGAGCATCATACAGCACCTTTCCCCTTCCAGACTTAAGACAAGAATTGTTGGTCACCTGAGCTTAGCTTTCTCCAACTTCGAGCTTTCCAGATATGTTAGGCTGAAATTCTCATCATACTCAGCCAGTGGTGATGAATGTTGCAGTCCAACACATCTGTAAGGTACCAGCTGGGAAACACTGCCTATTTCTCCTAGTTATTTCTGCTTTTAGGTTTCCCTCTCCATTCCAGTATCTTTAATTGTTTATTTCAAAGATGTATCCTGTGTTTGAGTTTAAACAAAAAAGATGTTTTTAAAAAAAATAAAAGCACATTTTAAAATCTAGCATTAACAATAGTATCAGTGATGTGGAAGTAGGGCACAAAAATGGGACAAATTTTAAGGTGATGATGATTCAAGCGCTTCTGCTGTTAATTGCTGTTGTTGGTTGCAAAGTAAAAGTAGAGTTCAAAAATTTGGTGAATTTTTCAGGTGTTCTGAGAAAGTGGATTAAACTACTATTCTCTCTCCCATCTCTATTTATACCATCTGCAATGAGTGGGGCGGGATGAGGTTTCTGCTCAGCATTAATAAACATAACTTCACATTATGCTTGGCAACAAACCAGAAGCTTCTTATCACAACTTCTGGCTGAGGTCAGGCTGGATGGAAACAAACCTGTTTTTCATCTCTCCTGTTCCCTTCATGAGTTTGCTTTTACTATTATTCCTTTGCATGAATGAATGTGCATTGCTCTGAAAGACCAGAGCCAGCTGTTCTGAAGGACTTGGCAGTCAGTAGATCTTAATGCATTCTGGTTTGATCTTTCATCATTCAGATCATGCCTCTTAATAAAATGAGCAACATCAGAATCTTTATTCAGTTTTTCTTCCTTGTATCTTCCTGCATTCAGCAGAAATGTTGCCAAGATGTCAGTATCAGTTGCCTCAGCTGGGAATGGGCTGACTTCAAATCGGTCTGTGGATAGCCTCACTTTTTTATATATAGCTGGAGAGGGGAAAATGTGCTGTTCTTCCCCAACCCTGAAACTATTATTTGTTATACAGTAGGAGAGCCAATGCAACACAGTGGTTAAGATGTTGGAACTGGACAAGGAAGATCCAGATTCCTCCACTGGGTGACTTTAGGTTGGTTGCTGTCTCTCAACCCAACCAACTTAACAGGATTACGAACTTGCATAAAAGCCTCTTTCAGCTCCTGAAGAAAAGATGTGATATAAATCTAATAAATAATCATAGGTGGGTAAATGTTCACCAGTAAAGGGCTTAAATGCAGTGCTCAGGTAAAATTAGAATGGGGGAATGTAGTGAAGGAAAAACACAGCCTCCTTGTGAGTAAGCCACGGCTCCAGACTGTAAGGGCCTGCAGACTCAGTGCTTGCTAAGCATAAAGGCTGCTCTGAAGAAAGGGCAGGTGTGCATGTTGGAGAAAGTTGAGGGAGACTATAGAGAGCAGAAGATGAGGAAGAGAAGTCTGCTGAGGAAGTCCCTGTTGGAATTACCCTTATCGGGCCTATATAAACAGACTCCCCCACAGTGGTGTGTCATACCATAGGCAAGTTAAGCATTTGCCTAGAGCCCCAAAATTCAGTTTTTGGAGCCCCACCCACCTGACTAGCGATGGGACTTGCCTCCCTGAGGGTGCCCATCTCCCTCCCTGACTGGAGCTGGCAAAAGAGCAGCTGTAGCAGGTCTGGCGTTGGGACCGAGGGATGGAGAAGGCAGGCAGGCACCACTTGGGGGTCTTATGGAGGGCATCAATTGGAGGCACCTGAGCCCACCTCCCCTTTTTGTGCTGGCACTGGAGTGGCCAGACTTATTTTCCTCCTTAGGAAGTTGGGGATACCATGTGGGGCCAAAAGGGTGGGGGAAGCATCAATTTTTTTTGCATCAAAACTTGGTGGTGGCTAAATTTTATTTTGCCTAAGCTCTCACACAGGCATAATGTGCCACTGCTCTTCCCCCCTGCCCCCCCGCCCCGCCCCCATGCTGCCTGGCCGGGATTCAGCTGATTGCCCAGGCAGAGAAGATAGCTGGTTCCTCATATTTAAAAGCCTTACTTAGAGGGAAGGACAGAGCTTATGCGCTTACAGCTGAAGCTGGAAGGTTTGAGACTGGTGCAAGAGCAGAAAAAGAAGCATCACATTGCTGCTGCCGGACTCATTTACTTCCTTGGTCCCTGACAGCCACAGGGAAAGAACAAGTTGTGAAAGGTTCAGTGGCCGTCTCCCAACTCCAGTGATGCAATCAAATATGAAGAACTATGGATGCTTCTCAGCTCCTTCCAAGGGTAGAAAATCTAACAATGGATTTCCTATTTTACATAGCAGGAGAAGCTAAAGATAATCAAAGCTCAAGGTGGGTGAGATTTCTAAAAAGGAAATATTAAGGCATAATTGCAAACAATTCTAATGAAGAAATTGGTAGAAACAGAAGAACCATAACAGACAGTTACTCATGCCCTGGTCACCTCATGGGTAGATTGTTCCAATGTGGTCTATATGGGGCTACCCTTAAAGACCATCCAGAAGCTACAGCTGGTCAAAATGCAATGGTGTGAGCAATAATGTGTATTTCTCAGTATGCGGATCTGTCATTGCTGCTATGTGAACTGAATTGGTTGCCAGTTGGCTTCCAGGTGTGATTCAAGGTGCTGGTCATTACCTATAAAGTTCTTCATGACATAGGACCTGGATATATGAGGGACTGCCTATCTTCAATTGTTCTGCCTGCCTACCCGGTATGTTCTAGCAGAGTGGATATGCTCCAGGTTCCTTCTATTAAACATTGTCATCTTATGAGACCAAGGAGGTGTGCCTTCTCTGTTGCAGCCCCAGCTCTCTGGAACAGAATCCTTCCAGAGATACAGACAATGCCCTCTTTCCTGGGGCTCCAGAAAGCCCTTAAGACCTGACTTTGTTCTCACGCCTGGGTTAGTGTGTTTGTGGGGGCCCTGGTGTGGTTTGTTACTGTTAAGATTGTTTTTGTTCAGCCTGCCCATGGTGTTGTATGTTTTTAACTGTTTTTATTGCTTTTGCATTTTGTAAGCTGTGCTGCCCAGAGTCTACTGAATTGGGCAGCTATAATAAATTTTAAATGATCATGATGATAATAATATAATAATAATAATGCCACCAATGTAGATACACTAGAAGCTTACTGAAGATCTAAAAAAAAGAAGGAAATATAGAAAAGAGGGACAGATCACCAAGAAAAAATACAGAAAGGGGCTGTGGAAAAAGAGTCAGGAAAGTTAAAGCTCAGAATGAGCTGAGGTTGGTGAAAGAAGCTAAGAACAAGAAAAATAGCTCCTTCACATATATTAGAATAAAAAGAAAAAATTAAATATATTTACTGCTCAATCTTTTTTGGAAAAAATATATATGATCCACTGGAAATTGTGAAGAGCAGGATCAAAAGGTAGGGGAAGCTTGAGGCTGACAGAAACATGGTCAGAAAATATCTATTTACTCTGGATGAGTATAAATCTCTAGAACCAGATGTATTGCATCCTGAAGGATAGCTGATGGTTTGGTTCAATCATATAACACATTCAATCATAAAACACATAAAGTGTTGGCTTTGAGAAATCCTGGAGAAGTGATGAAATGCCAGATGGCTGGAGGATGGCGAATATTGTCTATAATCTTCAAATAGAAGGAAAAGGAGAATCTTTTGAATTACTTACTAGCAATCTGACATTAATACCTGGTAAGATTCTAGAGTAGTTAGCAAAGAAAGCAACCTGTAAACACATTGAAAATAATGCAGTGAGTACCAGGTATCAGCATGGATTTATAAAGAATAAGTCTTTACTTATTTAATTTCATTTTTCAGTGAGTAACGCCTTTAGTGGATTGTGGGTATGCATATCCTGATTTCAGCGAAGCTTTTAGTATAATTCCTCATCACATTCTGATAAACAAGCTGGTTAAGTATGGGATAGATGGTATGGCAATTAGGTGAATCCATAGCTGGCTCAAAAATTGCACTCTCTGAGTGATAATCAAACAGAATAAATTAAATATTGTGTGGGGTGCCACAAACTTTAGTCCTGGGCCCTGTATTTTTAAACATTTTTATTAATGACTTCAATTGTCATTCTTTGTGTTGGGTATTGGATTCTCAGGACCCAGCCAAATAAACTCCAGCAAGTAAAGACTGTCCTGTGAACTATTTTTTTCTTTCTTTATACATGAGGTATATCAAAGATGGAAAGGATTGTTTCTCTTTCACCCTTGCAAGGCTATCATGCAAGTGATATTTAATATAAGCAGATAAACCAATCTCTCCCCTTCTGTCTGTGGTTCATTTCAAAGTCAAGCTTTGCATACAGTAAAAAATAATAAATTAATGTCATTAATTGCTCCTACCATTCAGTGATTAATTAGCTCCTTTCCTGCAAAGTAAACATTTCTGCTGCTGTTTCAGAGTGTCTAATCTAAAACGTAACTATGGCTAGATTTCCCCTCTTAGAGTTAATCAAGGGCATTAGTTATATTTAGCTGGGAATTTTTCATGGCTAGTAAAATGAGGGTATTCTTTTTTCTGATCCTTTACTCCCTCTGGCCATCTACACAGAGAAGACATGATACCTTGAAGTCTGATTCTCTGACATTTTCAATTATCTTTGCCCACCCTGGCACAGCTTAGTTTGCCAGCCATGATTTTCTTTTTCTCCATCTCCAAAAGTCTATGAACAGCACTCTCTTCCTGCCCTCTGCTTACCCATCTTCAACTCCCTCCCACCCCAGCATGAGAAACTCTGCACATGTGTGAAAACTATCACCTTCCAAGTATAGTTTGTACACCTAGAAAAATTACATGACATGGTAGAGAGTGCTTAGCTTCACCATTCTGACACAAGCATGGTTATCAAATTTGCCAATGACATAAAATTGGGTAGGATTGCTAATACTCTAGAAGATAGAAATAAAATTTAAAATTAGATTGATAATTGTGCTGAAAATAATGAAATTTAATAGACACAAAGTTCTCTACTTCTAAAATAGAAGATGTACATGTATAGGATGGGGGATAGGTGGAGATAGCTAAATTTGTGGAAAAAATTTAGACAGATTGCAAACCAAATATGAGTTAGCAAGGTGATGAGGCTGAAAATTGAAGGATAATGCTAGCTGCAACAACAGATCCAAAATCATGATAAATAATAGTTCCACTTTACTCTGTATTGGTTTGACATAAGTTGTATCCAGTTCTGAGTACTAAGTACACTTTATAAAGAATTCAGACTAACTGGAACAGGTTGAGAGAAAGGCTGTGAGGATAACCAGAGACTTGGAATTAAGCCTCGTAAATATGGTTAGAAAAAATGGGAAATGTTTATCCTTGAAGGGAGAAAGAATATGATAGTTCTCTTAAATTCCTGAAAGGAAGTCACATGGAAGAAGATAAAGATGTATTCTCTATCATTCCAGAGTGCAAGACACAGAATAATGAATTTCAGTTACACAGAAGCAGACTGAGGTTCAGAATAGATTAGTTAAGAAAAGAACACTTCAGAATGGAATAATTCAACCAGTTTTGATGGAGTTTCTTTCTGGAAAAACAGATTCATGGTCTGGGAGTGCTCATTGATCCTCAGTTAATATTGGATTTTGGCAAGAAATGACTATGCAATTATATTTAGTGCACCAGTTGCTACACTTCCTAAATTGGTCAGATTTAGTAACAGTTAACTATGCCTTAATTACATCCTATCTTGATTAGTGCAACCCCTCTATATGAAGGCATTTAAAAAAAATTTTTTTTTTATTAAAGAGTTTTGCAATACTAAAAGATAATACAAACTGAAATTAGGGGGAAAAAAAAGAATAGAGTAGAAAAGAAATACAAAGTACAAAAAAGAAAAGGAAAAAAATGAAAGGAGATAGAAAAAAAGAATAAAGAAGTGACTCCCAATCTTCCTTATAACAAGTATAGGCAAATTAATAGTTCCCCACTCCCCATGAAGTTACATGGTTCATTTCTTCCCATAGTCCATTTCCCTCCCCCTTGTCCATTTACAAATCCAAAAATTCTTGTTATTTCTGTTCAAATATTGGCAAAAAGTCCATAAAGGGTTTCCAGAATTTCATTAAAATATTTCTTATTTTAACCCTGATCAAACAAGTCCATAAATCCTTCCATATTATTGTCTGTCACATCTTTCACTTCTTCTTTATAATCTTCTTCAAAAAATACATTTACAGGTGCAGAGATTATTGCTGCCATGTTAGTTATACATTTATCTCCCAATTCTTCAAAAATCCTTTGAAATGTCTCAAGGGTCATACCTTTATCTAACATTTTATAAATTGCACTTTTCTTTTTCCTGCCTGGAACTTTAGTCCCCTCTAGTGGCTCATTTCTATATTAACAAAGTCTCAGATTTCTTTGTTGTTTTGTTTTCAACTTTCAGCCAAAGATCTCTTTCCTGACAGATTAAACAATTTGTGTTCCCACAGAAATGTTGTTTTATTTACTCAATTTTTCAAAAGTCTTAGCAAAAGTCCTAATAATCCAAATGCATCTGGTTCCTTAATCCATTTATTACTTTCTTAGATTAAATTCTTATTTAGTTTTTTGCCATTTATTTTATATTCTTTCTTTAAATGGCAGGTTAGCTTTTCTTCTATTTTGGGACAAAGTATTACTCACCAGGTAGTTTTTCAAACTTGTTGTTTAGAGGACATCTTTTAACTGTAAAATAATCATAAATCCAGAGGTGATTAGAAAGTGAGGTGCTCACATTGGTATATGTCACCAGAGAAATTGTCTAGAATGTATAAGGGCACTTCACATTTATGTTGGAAATGTGAATAACAAGAAGGGACATTTTATCATGCTTGGTGGACATGTAAAAAAACTAGAAAATTTTGGATTCAAATACACACACCAATTCAGGGGATTTTAAAGATTAATACACAACTGAGACCAGAGGTTTTTCTTTGGGGGTTGATGGACAAATGGTTGGAAAAGTCATGGAACTTTTTTTTTTTGTATGATAACTGCAGCGAGATTATTGTATGCACAAAGATGGAAAGATTCAACATTACCCACAAGGGAAGAATGGTTGGTGAAGTTGATGGAACTTGCTGAAATGGCTAGATTGACTTCTTTGATCAGAGAAAAGACAATATCTACATTTATTGCTGACTGGAAACCCCTTATGGACTTTTTGTGTAAAACAAAAAAATGAACTTATGATTTATGGTTTTGATGATTAGATAAGGTAGATTATAGAAAGAAGAGAGCCATGTTGTAACCATAGAGTAAGAGGTAAAGTTATAAATTGCATTATAACAGTGGTAAAGAGGAGTGGAAGCCACTTCTTTGTATTTTTTTTCCCTTTCTTTTCTATTTTTCTTTTACTTTTTCCCCTTTTTTGCACTTTTAGCTTTCTCTCTGATTTCTTTTTCTTTTTTCTTATTTATATTAGTTTGTATTAGTTTTTATCTTCCTTTATATATATCTGTGATCTTATGCCTCATATCAGCTGCTGTGCTCTGTAATGGAGGGGGTGGCAGTGACGTTCCAGCTTCAGGTGTTGGCTGCACATCCAGTTGCTCTTCCAAGTCTGCTTGAGTCTGGGTTGTAATGTGGAGTTGGTCTATCTCAGGTTGTGAGAGCAGCTTCCTCTTCACTATGTTGAAGTGCTGGGTAGCTAATTGTTAGATTGATGTCAGGCCTAGCCCAAGGAACTCCAAGAGACAATGCCAATTCAGTCCAGCTATGTTTATTAGCTACAATCTCTAGCAAGAATCTTCCCAGACTGAAACCCCAGTTCCCAAAGTCCTCCAGCCACAACAGTGTGAATTCCTCAGGGAGGTGCCAGTCTCATCCTCTTGTTCCTCCCACGCGGTTCTGGTGAACTAAGAAAATGTTTATCTCCCTGAGCTTGGCCTTCATAATTCCATTCCATCACAGAACAAGATCCACACCATCAACACATACGCCCTGCTAGTCATCAGATACCCTGCTGATATAGTGAGCTGGCCGAAGGAGGATATGGAGGCTGCTGATGTGAAGACCCGGAAGCTCCTCACAATGTACGGAGGCTTCCACCCCAAGTCCAACACCCAGAGACTGTACACCAGCCGCAAAGAGGGCGGGCGGGGTCTGGTGAGTGTCAAAGCCACTGTCATGGATGAAACCCAGAGCATCCAGGAGTACATCAGTAAGATGGCACCCAAAGATGAACTGCTGAGACAATGCCTGAGGCAGCAGCAGACATGGGAGGAAGTTCAAGTGGAGGAAGTACCATGGCAAGACAAGCCCCTGCATGGGAAGTACCATCAACAGATAGCTGAGGTGGCTGACATTAGGAAATCCTATCAGTGGCTGGAAAGGGCTGGACTAAAAGACAGCACTGAGGCACTGATCATAGCAGCACAAGAACAGGCACTAAGCACCAGATCCATAGAAGCAAGGGTCTACCACGCTAGGCAGGACCCAAGGTGCAGGTTTTACAAAGAGGCCTCAGAGACAGTCCAACACATAGTGGCAGGGTGTAAGATATAGGCAGGAACAGCATATACTGAATGGCACAACCAAGTAGCTGGCATTGTGTACGGGAACTTCTGCATAGTGTATGGGCTAGACCCTCCCAAGTCCAGATGGGAGATTGCACAGAAGGTCATGGAGAATAACAGGGCTAAGATCCTGTGGGACTTCCAGATCCAGACGGACAGGCAGGTAGTGGCCAATCAACCAGACATCATGATAGTAGACAAGGACCAGAAGACAGCAGTAGTGATAGATGTATCAGTAACAAGTGACAGCAACATCAGGGAGAAGGAGTATGAGAAGCTGGAGAAGTACCAGGGCCTGGAGGAAGAACTAGAGAGGATGTGGAAAGTAAAGGCCAAAGTGATCCCAGTGGTGGTAAGAGCACTTGGGGCTATGACTCCTAAGCTGGGAGAGTGGCTCCAACAGATCCCAGGAGCGACATAAGAGCTCTCTGTCCAGAAGAGTGCAGTGCTAGGAACAGCTAAGATACTGTGCAGAACTCTTAAACTCCCAGGCCTCTAGCAGAGGACCTGAGATTGAGGAAGACACATACCACCCATAGGGGTGAGAGGGGAATTTTTTTATATATAAGATAAGATGGTCAAACCTAGTGTCCTTAAAAAGCTCTGCCACACTTGAGAGCTTGATGGCGTCCATCATCTCCCAGCATTTAGATGCGTGGGATGATCAATACCCTGCAGTCTCCTAGCAAAGAGCAGCCATCCAAAGTTCAGGTGAACAATCCCTCATCCTCTCCTTATCCATAGGGGTTCCACTGGACTGAGCTTGCCACCGGTCCATCGGTCATTGCTGCGTTGTCTCTGTTCTTTCAGAGACATCTAGTTTGCCATTTTTCCTTACCCAGAAGCCGAATTCTACACAAAGATATTCTTGAAAATGTGCAGAAGTTGGTGGTACAAACTATTGCATCTCTCCTTTTAGCCACTACAAGCTACTGGGAACAATTGATGGCCCTAAAAAAGATCTTCATTGGTTGCTGGTTGCTTGCCAGCAAAAATTTAAGATGCTTGTACTGACTTTGAATGTCCTAAACAGCTTAGGGACTGCCATTCAAGACTGACAAAGAGAGGCCTTTTCAAAGATGTGCTGGCCATGAGAGCCCTCTTTTTCTAGCATGCAGGAAGGAGCTTTCTCCTGCACTGTTTCCTGGCTATTGAATAGACTTCTTCAGAAGTTGCATTTGGCTCCCACTTTCTCAGAGTTTAGAAAATCTATAAAGATGCATCTCTTTTACCAGGTTTTTGTTAGATGATCTTATTGTTCATTTTAATCTGTGTTTTTAATTTTAATTTTATTGATAGCTGCCTTTAGTGCTTGCCAGAATAGAAAGGTGAAGTAGTTATTATTATTGTTGGTTGCACAGCCAGCCAGATGTTTGAACTGGATTTGGCATTTTTATCCATCTATCGAGTCTTTCCCAAGGCCCTGGATAGGCAGATCTTGTTGTTTGATGGTGTTAAGGGTATTGTCACAGGATGTAAGCTGTTCCAAGTAAAGCTGCCTTTTGCAATTGATTGATGTTGATTTTGTCAATGCTGATGGTGTTCAAGTGGTGCTTTAGATGTTTTGGGATTGCACCCAAGGCACCTATTACTGTTGGTACTATCTTTGTTTTCCTTTGCCACAGTCGTTCTATTTGCAGGTTTTATATTTTGTGATTTCTCCAGTTCTTTCTCTTCTCTTCTGCTGTCTCCAGGTATTGCAATATCTACTATCCAGACTCCTTCTCCTTCTCCTTCTCCTTCTCCTTCTCCTTCTCCTTCTCCTTCTCCTTCTCCTTCTCCTTCTCCTTCTCCTCCTTCCTGCACTGAACATTTAATATTTAGTTGGACTCAATGCCTCCTTCCAATTATATGATTCTATTTGTTTATATTCTGGGAGATCCATTTCAAAGTGGTTCTTGCTTTTGAGTTTTCCTAAGAGAATACTATATCACCTGAAAGGGAAGGTTTTGTGGTTCCTGAGATTCATTTTTGTGGAATGAAGTATTGATGCAGCTCTGCAAGCATGAGGGAGCCTCTGCTGATGAATCCACTGGACAATGCATCCAGGTAAAAAGCTACGCTGACAGTTTAATTAAGCACCTGGGTGAGGAAAAGCTAAGTACCTGCCCATTTATTTAGAGCACTAATCATCATGAAGCTGAAGCAAGAACAGAACAAGGGCATTTTATTCCTAGAGGGAAATTCCAGAGGGAAAAACTAACAGCTGAGGAGTCAATTCTAGGCTGGCAATCTGACAGAATTTACCACCTCAGGATTTGAATCCTAGGTGGGATAATTTTATAGAAATAATTCTTGCAGCTCTACAATTGTGAATTGATGATTCTGTTCCTTTTCATAATCCTGTTTTGTCAGATCAAGGTTCACTCAGCCAAACTGCCCGTATCAAGGGATGGGGGGAAATGTATCCAATAGAGTAAGTACAGTATTCTAAATTTACAGTTTCTGTATCAGTACCTTAATTGAAATATAGACACTATCACATCACTCCTTAATTTAGCCTAATCAGTCTGAAGCCAACTCACTATAATCTTCACTTCTGCAGACCCTATAATGTAGGCAGGGAATAACATGAGTGCAATCCCACCAACTGACTAATAGATGAATGTGAAGTATATCATTCACCGGTGTTCTTCCTCAACTGCCAACAATCTTGAAGCAAGAAAAGTGCCTTGTCTCCCAACCCATCTGAAAGGGAAATTTATTTATTTATCAAATTTATATAACTGCCCATCTTACATATGGGACTCTGGGTGGTACACACAAATTAAACAAAACAATTAAAACCATTAAAAACCATTAAAGCAATTAAAAAGCATAAATTTAAACAAAACCACAAGAGAGTACATTCAAAATCGTACATACAGTATAACCATTTCATGAGCTCCCTATTTCCATAGGATCCCCAAGCCTACTGATAAAGCTAAGTTTTAAGGGATTTCTGGAAGGTCAATAGAGTCAGGGCCAATCTAATCTCTGAGGGGAATGATGTTCCAAAGGGTGGGTGCCACGGCAGAGAAAGCTCTCCTCCTGCGTCCTGTCAGATGGAATTCCTTAGCAGATGGGACCCGTAACATGTCTCTCCTGCCGGACTTGATATAACCAGGGAAAGGTGGTCCCTCAAATAACCCAGCCCTGTGCCATTGCTAGCATTTGTCTCCCTTTCAGTATATGTTGGGAAGGAAGGAAGGAAGGAAGGAAGGAAGGAAGGAAGGAAGGAAGGAAGGAAGGAAGGAAGGAAGGAAGGAAGGAAGGAAGGAAGGAAGGAAGGATTGTGCAGTTATTATATGATGGTGAAGTAATAGTGTAGTGTAATGTCATAATGCTTTGCGGCCAGACAGGAAGAAAAAGGATTTAGGAGAGGAATGAGGGACAGACACAAAAATGGAGAACTTTGAGAGTGCTATATCTAAAACTGTTATATAATAAAGAGTTTTCAGTTATGACTTCCTCAGGAATCTATGGTTAAGAAACTGGAGATGAAGAAACAGCATGGAAGGGTGGCTCATGCTGGTCTTGCTGCTTCCCAATTTCTGAATATGAATTCAGATGATCTGTATGCAGTGTACAAGCTGTGGACTGACACCTTTACATTCTGTGAAATAGCTGTCAAAATAGGCAAGGAGGATGCTGTTCAAAGAGCTGCACTGCTGCACTGCTTGGGAGCTCCAATTTACTAGGAGCATAAGGTACCTTTTCATATAACAAAGCTGTTTTGGATAAATATTTCACTCCATGCTGAAATTTTGTAATGGAATGGTGTAAACCAGTGTTACTCAACCTCAGCAACTTAAAGATGTGTGGATTTCAACTCCCAGAATTCCCCCAGACAGCATCTTAAAGTTGCTGAGGTTAAGAAGCACTGGTTTAAACTCTGACATAGAACAATGTACTTAGGGACTTAAGCTAAATTGTGTGAATATGGAGACTTAGAAGCAGATGTGATTGGTGATCAAGTGCTGAGAAAATATATCGACAAAACATTGTATCATAAATATCTGCAACGGGAGATCTGATATTGGGTAAAGCAGTTTCCATGGTCAGATTATATGAAAATGCTAAGAGTGTTGCTTAGTGGCAGGAAGGAGTAGCATCTTTATTTATACCTCCATTAACTGTGTTAATCAGTAAAAGGTGGCAAAAAGACTGGTCAAAAGTGTCTGGGAACACAGTGTTCCTGAATTCAAATCAACCACAGGCAGAAATTCCTGTGTATTATTGCATCATTCCAGAGAACAGTGCAGTACACTGAACACTATCTGTTTTTCTATATCTATATATCTGTATCTGTCTCTATCTCTCTATCTCTATCTCTCTATCTCTCTGTCTAATCTATCTAATCTATCTAATCTATCTAATCTATCTAATCTATCTAAATAAAACCTTTATCTTGGGTTTGCTACAAAAAAGCCAAGGATTCATCTCATAACTAGCATATAAAACAAATGTGATAGGTGATTGATAGTAGGAGTGCCCAGAACGTAATTTGCAGCAGACTTTATTATTGCAATATTTGCAAGCAAGGAATTAAAATAGTTGCCCACTCCCACCCCCACCCCTAAGCTATAGTAAATCTGCCAACATGTTTTTTATCTGCAGTAAGCCTGCCAACCCAAACATGTTTGGGTTATTTCACAGTGCAAATTGCTGCAAAAAAACAAACAAACAAACCAACCAAAATGTGGTTGATGATTTTGCATATGTTATCTAAGATTATCTGGAACCACTTCTTGTCCAAAAAACTATATATTTCCTCTATATATTTCCGAAAGGAGACTCTGTGAACCATATTACAAGTGCCACCACTAATTCTCAGTGTCAAATGGATCAGCTGGTGGAGTACTACAATTTCTTGTTTAAAGGGCTTGGAGAAATTACTGAATATACTCACAAAGTTACAGTGGATGAGACTATTGTGCCTCTTGCACAGAACCTGAGACATATACCATATGCTTTGGGAGAAGCTGTGAATGCTAAATAAGACAAAATATCGTAGAATGGGGTTGTAGTATATGAAAGTACAAATTGAGTATCCAGCATGTTGATTCTACCAAAGAAAAATACTAATGAAATCTGTCTTTCTGAGGGAGGTAAACAAGGTTATGGTGTGGGGATGCTGTCCTGTAGTTACAACAGATAATATTTGGCATGGTATGCAAGGTACATGGATGTTTGCTAAATTTAGAACCCCACGATTTTTGGCAAGTAGAATTAGCACCAGAATCTATAACACACCATGGCTGAAATATGTTCCATAACATTCCATTAGGATTCTCAAGTGCCTCTGAGGGTTACTGAAGTTATAGACTTTATAACTTAGTAATTTGTTGTTAATAAACCATGTTTGCATGTAGCTGCAATGAGGGAGAGGGAGAGATACATTCTGAACAGTGATTATAGACAAGCACCAGGAACTGGATGCTGAATCTCTTTCAGGGTGTGGAGAAGTTGGAGGGAGAAAAGAAGTCCCATGAACCAGTGAGTCAAGAGGAGGAATGAGGGAAGAATTTCCATCCATGGAAAACAAACTGGCCGCAAGAAATAATTGACTATACTCCCAAACCATCCAACATTATGAGATTGGGCAGGTCTGCCATCAGTGTTACAAAGTTTTCATGGAAAGATACTCACAGCTCATACTTTTCCAAACATGTACATAGTAACAATGATAATCTTCCCCAATCTAGTGCTCTCCAGATGTGCTAGTTTTCACCTTTTGTAATATGGGACTTAAGAGTACAACACACATGGAAGTTAGCAGGCTAGATACCAACCATCTTTGCTTTAGTGATCACTAAGTCTCTAGGGTGGTTTCTATGGTTAATAGAATGCTAAACAACTGATTGCACAATTCCTTCTTGAGATTTCTTGAGCAAAGGCCATCTAGGAGCTTCTAAGAAACACTGAACAAAAATATTGTGCAAGAAAATTACAAATCTGTGGAAGAATTTCCAAAAACTACCATTTTCCTCTGGCCTTTACTACAACCAAGCAATTTTAGAAATCTGAATATGTTGCATATTCATTATGTTGCACTTTCTTTTTAAAAAAGAATTGCAATCCAAATCTGCACTGTAAAAAAAGCAGTCTTGATGCCAAGAGAAGCTGAATTGATTTCCTCAATTAAATTATGGAAAGTAAGAAGATTGCATAGCTTATTTTGCATAATATATTTTGCTTCTAAGACACGTGGTGAGTAAGAGACAAGAGTTTTGAACCAAGGTACCTCAAATGAGCTAACTTACAGAATGCATCCAAAATCTGGGACCCATTACTCTCGTGGGATTGAAATTTGGGAAATTTGTGGCCTCTTCAGCACTGCTGCGCTGCCGTGGTCACCCCAGGTCACGTGATCATCATGGGCATATCCCTGACCCCTTTCCCACCTCCCTCTGTGCACTGCACCCAATCAGCTGGTGGCAAGGCCTGATGGGTGAGTAGCAATTGGCTGCTTTGGAAATGAGGCAGAAATTTGAAATCTCTTAACAGCGGTGGGCATTGAGGGAAGGATGAGGGAGTGACTTGGATGCCCGCTGGCGAGGTAGGGCTGTCTGGGGGGCGCTGGTGGTCGACAGGTGAGCCCTTTTCCTCTATGGAGGCAGAGGGTCCTTGGGACAGCTGGAATGGGGAGCAGGGGTGCAGTGTTCCTCATGGTCTGTGGCTTCCTTTGTTCCACGTCCCCCCAGTAAAGTGGCAGGTAGTTCTGCAGGTCAGCCAAGGAGGAGGAGGAGGAGGAGGCTTCACTGAGGCTCCCCTGAAAGTTGTGAGGGGAGGGCAAATGGTGTAAGCCTATATTATATGTGGGAAGGAAGGAAGGAAGGAAGGAAGGAAGGAAGGAAGGAAGGAAGGAAGGAAGGAAGGAAGGAAGGAAGGAAGGAAGGAAGGAAGGAAGGAAGGAAGGAAGATTTCTGACGTTCCCTGCCAGTTTCCCACAAGCAAAGTCAATGGAGAAGCTGGGAGCAAGTCGTAAGTTGCTCACACTCCCACTGCTTTTTTGTTCTTGGTCATTCTGTTTCTCTATTTAGGTAAGGAAATATCTCTCAAACAATGACCCAATGGGTCATGGATTGTCAGGTATCTACTAAGATTCTGATGGTCCTTACCTTGTTGCCTTCCATAAGACCTTGAAGACCTGGTTTGTCCCTTGGGCATTGAGTCAGAGCATTGAATAAAACCCTCCCGTAATGGCTTTGGAATTTGAAAAATGTGTGGTTGGCCTGGGTTATGCTGTATTGTGGTGTGTCTTTGTGTGTTTTATCATTGATTATTTTTGGTGTTTTGATTTTTTATTCTTTTAACCCTATGCAACCCACTTAAAGTCACTGTTTGTGAGTTAGAGGCCAGATAAAAGATAGATAAAATAGGAGATGTATTTCTGAGCTCCCTAGAAAAGAGAAAAAGTATGTTTGCCCTGTTTTAGTGTGTGTATTTATTTTTTTCTATTAGATGGAGTGGAAGAGAAAACATTATTCTTGGTGGGGTGTTTGAGGAGGGAAAGAAGAAGAAAATCTCCAGAAGAAAGAATGAGAAAGAAAAAAAAAGGAACAGAAAACACCACAGTGTATTTCACTTTCTATATCATAATGTGAACCTAGCAATACTTGGAAAATTTCCAGCCTGTATTTTCCATTCCATCAAGTAAAAAGTCATCCATAATTAATTGGGCATACATGCTGATCATTTTTAATATAAATACTAGTAAAGACTGCAGATTAGAAGCATGCTCCCTCTACTTTCACATTGGACAGAAGGCTTCTTGTAAGATTGTACTTGCTGCTGCATATAAGCATATTATTTCAAAAGAATATGGGAGGCATCTTACAGCTTTCTTACATACAGTAGGTAACATTTAAAAAGCCAGTTTTTCTCAGAATAATCATGAACATATGTAGATCTCTATAGTAACACTGAAAAGTGAAGGGACTCTATGAAGCAAGCAGCGAAATACACCCAGTTTGATCCCTGGGAGAAATATAAAATGACAATAATTTCAAAGTAGAATCCCAGTACAAATTTATATCCTGACTCTTTTACTCTCACACAAATCATGGTCCCATTACACCCATATATAATATTTTTTTTATTTGTAATTTGAGCTTCACGTATCAATCTTCCCTGAAAAAAAAAAAAATCTGTGTCCTTAACTGGCTCCTAGAAAATCAAAAGAAATTTTAGCAACATCAAAAAACTTTCCTCTTCTAAGACCCCTTGATTTAGTTCAGTTTCTCACAACAGCTAGACAAGAACTGAGAGGAAAAAATTGCCAGCAAATTCAAAGCATGTTTTTTTTAATCTTTCAAAAATCTTTCCTTGTTCTTAACCACAGTTCCTTCCATACTTCATCTGTTCTCTTTTCACAGCTTTTTTTAAATAAACAGATGCAGAGTATAGGCAGGAAAAAAAAGCATTCTGATATGAGATGGTATTGGCTAGTACTTTTCCTTTCGAGAATAAGGCATGCCTCTTTTGCCTTCCCTGTGACTGCTTCTCTATTGTCAAAATGTATTTCCTACACTTCCAGAGGGAATGAGAAGGGACTAGCAGGTAATTAATTTTTAGTATAGGAGTTCCTGTCTTTGGACAGCATGTTTCTGTATTGGTGAAGACAATAAAATCCTTGGAACAATTAAAGACTTAATTATGAATCACTTGCAAGGGGAAAAAAGAAAACGGGTGGTTCACTTAAAAAAAAAAAAATCAAACCCACACACATTTAGAAAGATCATGCAATTTGAAAATCAACCATTTCTAATGGCATCAGAGTTCTGTCAGAAAATGACTTCTTTAAATTTTTTAAATTCCGTCTTTATTATTTTTATAAATAAGGCAGTGAACATATCTAATGCTCCTTCTATTTTCCCCACAACAATAACCCTATGAAGTGAGTTGGGCTAAGAGAGGGTGACTGGCCCAAAGTCACCCAGCTGGCTTTCATGCCTAAGGCGGGACTAGAACTCATAGTCTCCTGGTTTCTAGCCTGGTACCTTGAACACTACTTGATTTTAAACACAGAAAATGTGGAACAGGAAATTTAACACAGTGAGGACTGGTGACCTAAAAGTGGCCCTAGCTCAACTGTGAAGACAAGCTCATAAACCCAAATCACTACAGAAAATTAAAAACAAAAAAAACTGACACTGTTGATGAAAACCTGAGTACATAGTTACAGATTTCTAATGGCTGAGTCATGTGCATTGTTCCATTGAGGCAATGCTCTAAAATTTCTACATGCAAAGTATATATAGGCATGCACCTGGACAGAGGAAATAATGCACAACCCAGTCTAACTATATGATCATAGTTGTATTATTTGTGAAGCAGGAGTGGAATTCACATGATATCGAAATTTTTAATATCAGCAATATAGTTGTTTGACTTATGAACAGGGGAAATTGGATTCACCCTACATCTATCTTCAAGGAATGCCTCTGAAATCAATAGGGTCAGTTTATTTATTTATTTAATCACATCTGCATGGCCACCCATCTCACATAGTGACTCTGGGCTGCATACATAGTAACAATCAAAAACATATAAAACTGTTAAAACAACCAATTTCAATAAAAAACAAGATAAAACTAATAAAAAACAAAATGGCAGGAAAACATACAGAGGATGCATTCCATTAAGTGTCATATCACCATATAACAGGCTCCACTCTATCATAGGATCCCTAAGGTAGTTGACAACGCCTTGTTTTAAGGGCCTTCCTGAAGGCCAACAGGGTTGGGGCCGACCTCACCTTAAGATTTGTTGACCTTAAGAATAGTACAACTTTTCCTGACTAGTGCCTTCCAGATATGTCCTGGGATATATAAATATATAATTAAATATATATAAATGGATATAAATGCCAAGAACATGCTTGCTGTGGATTTTGAGAGTTGCTTTTTTAACACATTTAGAGGGTACCAGGTCAGGGGATAGTTGGCATAGACCAGTGTTGGCTGGGGAATTCTGGGAGTTGAAGTCCACTCATCTTAAAGTGGCCAAGTTTGGACAACACTGGCATAGACTATTGAAATCAATACAGATGTGTTCACTTGATACATTCTGTAACCACCCTACCATGCAGGCTCAAAATTCTGAGAGTTGGAGTCCCAACATATCTAAAATTGCAATAATTGGAGAAAAACTTACCTGGAGAAGGAGTATAAGACATAAGGCCAGGAAGACAGATACCATTTCTGCCCCATTCATGAGATTTGCCTTGTATCTTATTTGCCTTAAAGCTAATGTTCTGTGTTTTGGAGACATACAGTATATGAGAAAAATGCAAATAGTAAGGAATATTTCACCACGGTCAGACTGGACTAAAAGTCGCTTTGTTCATATGGCTGTCCCTATTGACTAGTCGTAATATTGGCATTATCCATGCCCAACTAATAGTTTCCATTAGTGTTCTAATAATGATGCATTCTCTGGTCCCTGCATGGCAAGATTGTGCTACCTTGTGGTTTAAAAACTAACCCTTTAATCCTGAGCCACTAATACATTGAGGAATCCAACAGAGAGGGGATAGATCTCTCTGCCCTACTTAGCAAGCATAGTGCTCTGGCATATATTCTGAGTGAGGAAATCTCAAAAGCTTTTAAAAGGCCAACATTTCAGTCACCAATTTCTGGTTTTATAACATCTGGGTTCAGGCTGGCTCTCACAATACCTGTTTCCTCTAAATTATTTTCCTGATAAGTTCTGCTTGCCTCATGCTTTCATTCTTTAATAATCCCCAGGATTTTAATATTTGGATCAATGCTGCTGTTGTTTGATATCCTTTATCAAGAATTTATGCTAAAAAAAAAAGCACTCCATTTGGTATTCAGCTTATGGAGTTCTTTCGTTCAGCTTGCTATAACTCCACCAGCTGATGAGGATGATACTTCCATTTTCACTGTGAGCCATCATTATATCACACCTTTCATGCAAAAGGAAGGAGACTACAGTAGTCTTGTCCAAGGGAAAGGTAATATGAGTGAAAGTCTAATATGTTAGTCTCCTTGAACCTAGCATCTTCCAGCCAGCATTTGTGGAAGTTATATTATGCAAACTATTCTTCAGGCTTAAAACAACTCTCCCCTTTGCTGTTTCTTCACTCCTTTTAACCACAGAGTTCCAGTCTGTCATCTGCGCTCTTGTTGAATCTCAGAAGGATAGTTAGAGATGGCCTTTGCCTTAATGACTTCAAGCAGAGATCCAGGTCAATGTAAAAAGCATTCACAGAAGGGCTCCTGTTTGAGACTCATAATGTTGCTCTTGTACATTAAAGGGTAATATGCAGGGTTAAAAGTGGCTACTGTGTAATGCACTCCCTAGAAAATTGCATTTGGTCTTCACTCTCTGCTTTACAAAGGACCACATCTCTGAAACTTGGCCTTCTAGATAGTCCATTCCATTTTATTAGGAATGCATTTATTTTTAATCATATCACTATTAATTTATTCTTGTATATTTGTTGTGTTGTTACCTGCCTTGAGTATCCTTGTTAAATGGAAAAATTAAGATACCCATCCTGCAAAGTCTTCAGAATTAGTAGGGTTTTTTTTTTCCTATTGAGCCTTTGGAGAGTAAGAGTGCTGACATTTTAATCTCACTTTGGTTGTTTATTCTTTAATTTAATTTAATTTATTTTGGTTGTTTTATTTTATTTATTTTATTTATGAATTTACTATTTTGGGTGTTGTTTTTAATGTAGTTGAAGTCTCCCAAATTCCTTGATTGGGAAAGCATATAAAATACTAAAATATATCAATATATATGAATAAAGGTAAACTCACCACTATCATCATCATTATCATCATCGATAGTAAATAACTTTCTCAAAATTCTCCTCTACAACTCTTGATATACTTGTTTCACTATCTGCCAGATCCCAAATGTTTGATCTTCAGTATCAACATCTTAGACTACCAATCAACCCCAGACATGATTTGACATAAAGTTATCAGTTTGACAAGACTTGACAGGTGACATGCTATCCATGTCAACATCTGACAAAAACTGAAAATAGTGGTGCTTATAAGATGGTAACCAACAGCTGACATGCAATAACAGTCAATACCTGACAGTAGCTAAAAGAACAAGTGAAATGAAACTGAGTAAATGGTATATTAGTTTTGGCCACCATATAAGTTAAAGCAATTCTGACATTAACATGTGACCTGGGGGGAAATGGACGCATTTTGAAATGTTGCAAATGTTTCTTCCAGCTGTAATGATACAGCAGCCATATTTTCCTCATAAATGCAATCAGGAGTCCTGATTTTTTTTTTTTTTTACATGTAAGTCTTTTTATCATTTGTAGTATCTTGTATCCTTACAAAATTTTCAGTTCAGGTTGTTACCTCAAGACTCTAAACTAGATTTGCAGTTGAAACTTTATTTTTATTGAGATCCTTATATTATAATGGTGTTATTCATTTCCAGAACACAACTAAGCTTCAGCAGCACATCCTGAAGGATCACACATATAGACTGAGGGGTTTCTGCAGGATGTTGCCAAAAAAGGCGAGATGGCAGCCACAGTGGTGCCGTTGAAGGTCTGATGTCCATAAAAAACAAGTGGAGTTTCAATTACACCTTTGTGGCTGTTACCTTGACTTCTTTTACCATATGCTGGGTCATCCCTGGATAAGGAAGAAGATTTTATCTGTGCTTAATTCTGGGACAAAATTGTTTGTCCTTCACATTGAATCTTAAGTCTGAAAAAAATCAGAAGACATTTCTGCCAAGGATTTCTCTCTGCTACTGCATATTTAACCTCAAAAGAAACTGCCAATGAATGCACATCAATTTCAAGCTACTTCACAGGAGGCTTGAATTAAGATACTACTTAGCAGCATCCAGCATGAATAATTTCCCAGTCACAAGCTGAATGACAGTCCAGGTTGGCAAGGTTAAAAAGTCTATGCAGTAGGAGGCCTAAATGAGGGAGTCATGGGGGCTGTACCATGTGCAATCTCCAACTTTGCTGGATCAAACATACACTTAAAGTGGGATGAAATGCTCAGTTTAATAATTGCAGTGCCCAAATTAAATGGTGCCTTGGTTATGTGGGAGCCACTTCTGCATAGACCAGTCCCACGCTGTTCCAATAATGTGGGTGACCCAAACGTTACTTAAAAGAGATAGGATGACTTCATGGTGGCTTCCTTTGCTACTATTGCTTTCCTCTGTTACTCACAGTGTGCAATGTCAGCATCCCTTGTTGTCTTCCCCTCCGTACTGGCTTCAACCTTGCATGGGTAATGTGTAAATCAATGCAAAATGAAACACAGTCCTAAAGCCACTGCTACAGTAGGACAATTAAAGTTCAAGTACACTATTCCTTCTGATGTAGCACTGTGTAGCAATTCATTCTCTCTTTCTCTCATCTATCTATCTATCTATCTATCTATCTATCTATCTATCTATCTATCTATCTATCATATTTCTCTCTCCCACATTTCATCCTCATCACAATTTTATGAGGTGCGTTAGTCTGAGATAGATTAGATCAGGTCGCTCCACAACCTCTCCTGACATCTTTGGATTATACCTACCAAAACGTCTAGCCAACATGGCATTGGAAGTTAATTAAAATGCAAGGAGTACATCTCCTCACCTCAAGATATATTCTGATTCAACATTATGAATTTTTATCAAGATGCCTTTTACACTGGAAATTTCCCAGCTTCATCTGTATTTCCCTGTTGGGATATTATCTCAGTATTATAAATAGAAAGGATGCTGTACCTGTGAATCCGGATTGATCAGCTGATTTCCTCAATATCATGATTTATTTCACTTGAGGAAAATCATATTTAAATACTGACCAGGCATCCTGATTGTTATTTCATAATATATGATAAGACTACAGCAGGGGTGGGATGGCTGTTGCAGGCAAAATAATTCTTCCTTGTATAGAATTTTTGGCTTCTCCCATGACGACAGCCCTCAGATTCTTGCTTAGTAACAAGCAATTTTCCTTCTTTCTCTTGAGTCCTCACAACAGAAGTGTCACCCACGTAGAAACCAGCTCATCCCCCACAAATAAGTTTCCTATAAGTCTCACATATCAAGAATTCTCTTACTGCTTGTGTGTATGCATGTGTAAGGAAAAAAACGTATGGTATCATTTCTGTGGTTTTGAAGTCCATGAATCCATTTGTAGATACTGACATGTATATTATTAAAACAAATATGTTATTTAGGGCTCTCGTATCTTGGCTGAAAAAATCCAATGGATCACTAGATTGAAGGAAAGAGTTACCATTTTCTATATCTCTCTGCTGCCATCTCATAGCCATGTGGATTTTTACATCCAGGTATGATAGCTCTGTTATTGGTGTGAATTTTCTATATGTTTCAGGCCTTTGATTTGATGTAATATCAAATTGGATTAAACAGTGTCCAGACACAAAACTGATTAACAGAGCAATTTGATATACTTCTATTCAGAACTAAGTTCAGTTGAGTTTAATGAGCTTATTTCCAGGAAAGTGAATATATCACTGCAGACAACCTATTAGTGAATCTATTCAGGGTGATCATAGTGAGAAACAGCTCTGCTTCAATAGAATCCTTCTCTCCATCTGCCTTCCAGGTTGTTGTGATTATCAGGCAAAATCAATCCATTGGAAGCTGAAGGCCTCTTCGCTGAAAATTATGAACTGCAATCTACTATGCTGATCCAGGGTGGTTTGGTAGATAGATTAAAAAAAAAAAAAAATTACCAGTCTAGGACTATGAGAAACTGACTTGTTTAAAAACCTTCAGTAAGCTTTCAGGCCAAAGGGAGGACTGGAACCTGGGTCTTCCTGGTCCTAATCTAGCACCTTAGCCATACACCACACTGGTCTCACCTTTCAGGTATGTTAGGAAAATAACAATTTTGTGTTTTTGTCACTGCTTGTAGGTTGTTCTTAGTATGTTTTTCTGCCTTTTATATTTTTAATGACTCCATTTTTGGTGGTGTGTGTGTAGCATTTCTGAAATGTTATCTGATTTTTATCAAACAAAGCAAATTATAATCGTGTATGGAATTTAATGAGAATCAGTAATAACCACTAAATCAGAAATAACAGCAAATTGCATTTTGGCTCTGCATTGAACTAGAAAGCTGTTTTCTGAATCAATCCAATTTGAAGCAAGTAGAATTATCCTTTCATTTGAAGTTCAATTCAAAATTCAACAATTCAATTTAACCAATTTAACTAAAGTTCACTTTAACTAGTTAACTAACTAAAATTGAAATCCTTAAGAAATGCATTTTTTTTTTAAAAAGGACTTGATAGAAAAATAATCTTCCAATAAAGAATTTCCTTTGGGCTGGATGGCATTTTTTGATAATAAAAAATAAGAAATCGTGGTCCTAGTTGCTTTAGTAACAGCTCTCAAGACATACGGAGAGATAGCTTGATACCTCCTTTGAGCGTGGATAGTGAAAGTACCTTACTTCCTTATTTAACTCCCCACCCCACCACCCTGTTAATATAGCTAATATATATAGATAATTGAAACAATTTTAAAGGCTTTGCTAGCTGAGAGGCATTTGCTGCAATCCTAACTTACTAACCACATTTTGTTAGAATGGGGTTGATATAATATAGATTTGTGTCCAGAATCCTACTAAACTAAATAGACATACAGTATGTACATGTGAAAATGTGGGTTAAATTTTCATTAATAAACAATAATTATGCACATCAAGTTCTATTAAAAGGAGTTAATAAAAGTCAAATGTTTCACTAGACACTTAAGTCTCAGTATTTTCCATAAAGCCCAAACCTTACATTTTCTCCATCTTGCCTGGAGAAGCCAGCTGACTAGAAAGTCTGGACTGTGGGCCTGCCCTTATGAAACCCAGTATCCGTTGGACTGAGCTCTGGACTCTCCTTCCCACTCTGCTGGGACAGCTGGCTTATTCAGGCACAGTGGGAAAAATTGAGGTTTTGGCATAGCTCAACAGTGTATAAAAATTTAACAACTGTTCTCATATGTTGCCCCAAACTGGCTAGATAATAACCCTAGTAGTGCCTTCTAAAGGGGTGGGTAGATAAAACCTGCCAAAGGTCAGACCAATTTGTGGGGTGGGGTTGCATGAGTGGTTGCATGCAGGCAATGTAAGATATTTTTCATTTATACATAAGCTCCCAGTTACAGTACTAATTTTCTTTCTGCCATTCTTCCTGATCAGTTGAAAAGGCTCCAGAGTTGGCTGGGCAAATTCAGCCTTAATCAAAGAACCAAAGGGCGGGGGGGGGGGGCGGGGGGGAGGTTTCTAAAAGGTTTGAACAATGTGGGTTAATTTTCAGGCACTCTGGTTCTAGCCATTTCATCTCTACTCCATTTGCTTCCCAACCAGTAATGTGCTGGTAAGAACTTAAGAACTGGCTCCATTGCTGCTGCCACACTGCATTGCTAACCTTGGAACAGCTGATCAGCGCACTAGGTATTGTAGCTCAGCTCTGCTCTTAGCTGGCTCAAAAATTCCTGAAAATTTAACAATTGGCTCTCACAAGCTGGTACAAGCCAGCTTCAGTGCAGCAGCACTCTCAACCTACTTTAAAGCAGAGATGCTCTACAGCAGTGTTTTTCAATCTTAGCAACTTTAAGATATGTGGACTTCAACCCCCAGAATTCCCCAGCCACATGCTCGAAGGCAGTGATGGCAAACCTGTGACATGTGTGTCAAAGGTGACACACCACAACATTTTGGGTGACATGTCAGCATTCACCAACACCTGACAACAACTGTTCTCCCTGTTTGAATTACCAAAGAAACTGAGTTTGTTTCACTCGTATTTTGTTTTTTAATTATTTGACATTTCTTTATATAATACATGGCACCACACATGATTGGATTGTATTTTTTTTAAAATAAATGACTATGTAAAGAATTGTTTCTCTTTTCTTCGGGGTGGGGGGGGGGTGGGAGGTGACAGGCCAGCAGAATTAAGTTATCCATTTTCTGAATTTTTGACATGCCAAGCCCAAAAGGTTCGCCATCACTGCTCTGGAGACTTTTCTAGAGACTAAGGGCTATCCATGAAGCCACCAGAACAGAACTTGACTTTCTTTCTAACATTTTCTTCATGACAATAGTGGCAGACTACATCGGAGTTCTGCATGCATGAGTATTTGGCTTTTCAGGAGCTAGTATGATTTTCTTTTAGTATTGATCATTGTCTCCTTCTAGAAACAGAAAGGGAAAAAAACAGATGGTATTTATATAAGTGTGGTAGATGGAGGAAGACTGGACTAGCCTTTGATTCTTTCATAGTACTGAGGTCCATCTCTAATATTTACTGACTCTGCAATCTATACAAAAATGCTGAAAAATATTTACGCAAAGCCACCCACTATAACTTTGGCTCATAAGGAAGGAAGTTATAAAAAGGTATGTTCCCTTTCCTTGACCCTGAAAGCATTCCTCTCTGAGCACTTATAGTCCCCCTTACACAAAGTGTGCACATTTCTGTATCAGAGGGACAGGCAGGGTGATGCTTAAGGCCCCCCCACCTTCTCTTGATGGCATTCAAATAACACATCTCTGAGCAATGGTGGTGGTGTATAATTTAGAAGCTATAAATAGATAGATGTTATTAAGAGGGGGGAAAAAAACTTTGTACACATATTCACACCATCCTGCCTCCCCTCTGGCCTTTTCCAAATGTATGAAGAACCACTGGGGGTGAGGATTGGGGTATAATTTTTCAATCCGTATATACTGTGTCCTTCTCCTTCCTAGACTGTTTTCCATTTTCTCTTCCTCAATCTGGGCCTGCTCAATTTTGTCTTCTTCAGCATGTGCTTTCTGTCTTCTCCAAACCATCTGTAACTCCTACATGTTTTTACTCCTCCCATTTGCTTCCTGCCTGTCTGTCTTCCACCTTCTGTCTTTTGAGATTTTCACTGGATGTTTGCGAAGCTCTTATGTATATGTATAGAAAGGAGAGGGGAAAACAAACGAACAATAAATGCACCCAGCAGAAATTTGCTTTGGTAGACAAGGGACATGGAACAATTAAAGAAAAATGCTTGGAAATTTGGAAAAGAAGAGAGTCCAAATTCTTTTGGGGATATTTAGTTCAGATGAAAACAGAATTTTTGTCTCTTTCATAGCTATAATGAGAAACAATTTCAGGAGGTGTGACTTCTGTCAACCTTCTGTCTCTGGACAGCTATTCAAGGTCCAAGAGTTCAGTCCAGCATTATGTTTGTTAATTTATTTTTTAATCCAAATCATAGCTTGGGTGTGGAACGTTTAATACAGAGTTTTGAGAAGAGAAGAGAAGGTGTTAACAGTTTCCCTTCATTGTATTAATATTTGTTATTGTTACAAAAAATAGCACACAATTCTTTACAGGAGGGGTAGGCAACAATTTTTCACTCTGCTCACAAAGACCACAGCCAATAATATTGTGATGCTGTAGGAGTGGGCAAGCCCAACATTTTTGGAGGTTTTGGGGAGGTTTTTAGGGTAAAAAATAATGCCACAAGATTTTGCCCCTTATAAAACTCCAAAGTGGCCCAGTTTTGAGGGCACAGGATTTTCAAGGATTAAGACACTTATTATTGCCTCATAAAACTTCCCCCAAATCACAATAAATATTCAGAAAGGACTGAAACTGTTGGCCCTGTCCATGCTATGGGTTCTGGGGCTGTAATTAGTGTTCTGAAGATCCCTGTGATTTATGGGTAACAGATTTCCAAATCTTACTTTAGGGCATATTTATCTGAGCAACTCTTAAGGCCCCAAGGCCCCATTACAAGATGGTCATTGGCATCTTAAAAACCACGCATGCATGTTGATATTTCCCACGTAGCACAGATGGACAAATTATTCCATCCAGACATACAAGTAAAGTGGGAACTAGCATTCCTCAGGAAGGTTGTTGGAATGAAAAGGGAAGCCACTATAATTCTGTTTCTTCCTAGCAATGAAGCAATCTGAAATAGCATCACTATGACAGAGAAGAAAGCTTTGTGGCTTCCTCCTCCCCGCCCCCCCTCCCCCCCCAGGCAACCTGACTTCAGATCTGTGGCTTCATATTGCCATTTGGTAGCAAGAATTTGATCATCGTTCTACACCCGCTGGATCATCACACTTGGAGAACTTTTCCTGGAGGCCAATTGATCAAGGTTAGCATCCAGACAGAGGAGAATAGATCACTGGTGTATCATTGGTGATAGATCAAGAAACCAACTATGCCAACCAATAAGATGTATTGATCAGATACTAGAGACAAACAACAGGACTGTTATGCCTACTGTTCCTAAACTTCAGTAGACAAACCTTCTATGAGTTTTCTAATTCTTTTCAAAAATCCTTACACTCATCATTTTTTTTATAAAAGGTAGCAATCAAATAATAAACATTAATTTTATATCAAAGCACTTACCTTTGTTTGCTTGTACTTTACAGTCAAGATGCTGTATAGGATTCCACTGAGTGTTATTATTCTAAAAGGGAATGAATTCTCTCTGTTCATTCTCTCCAACTATATATCAGCCTTTGGACTAATAAGTATGAACAGCATGGGGAAAAAAAAAGAACAAGGAGGAGCTCCAGCAGTAGCACTAGCACCAATTTGTGCCCCCCACTGAGTTTACATAAACACATATAAAAAATAAGGGTCCTCTCAAATAGTCATTAGTATCCTTCTAACATTTATTGCCTTGCCCACTTTTACCTAGTTGGTGTTCTCAGCAGCTTTCCTCTTAATTACAAGGGTGAAATGGTCCTATCATGAACTTAATGGGGAGCAGAAATGCACTCTCAAAGAGAAGGTTAATGATGTACTGCCTTTATTTGGCAAGCACAGGTAGAGACACCAAAAGGATCATGGAGTTACCATAATTAGGAAGCTGAAGAGAAACAACCATCACAAAGGCCACCAGCTTTGATTACTCTGCAGTAAAGAAAACTGCCCCCTTCTCCAAATGGGTCATCACAGCTGTCACAATTTTTAACATCACCGAAACATAAAATTCTGAGAAACATCCTCATTTATTAAAAAATCAATAATAACAGTATCAACATTCATTTTTACCACTGAATGTGTTTTCATACAGGTCCTGTTTTTTATACACTTCAAACAACTGAGACAGGCTTCTTGCCAATAAACATCTATAAGCTTTCAGTTTGAAGAAGACCTGTCAAATAAGAAAAAAATATATTTAATATGACAAACATCATATGCAGCTATTTTTCTACATTAAAAGGAAACTTCTGACCCTCCCCCTTACTCTTTTTGAACATTATTGCTAGTAAATAAGCAATTTTAAAATGTTGAACAAAATTAATTGTCCCACAGATGCTCACAAGTATAGTCCCATTGGAGAGGAAAGCCTGTTGTCCAACCCCTTTTGGAAAAAAAAAAATCTCTTCTGCATCTGAATAGTGAAAATTTTCTCCCCACACTCCTGAGATGTACACTGAAGAGCAGGAGCGGGATCAAAGATTATGACGTTTTTCAAGTTTTCTGCATTCTGTATGCCTTTCAATCTGCTCCCTTTGCATTTTCCTCTCTTTTCTCAAGAAGTGTGTTTGAATTTTCTGCCCAGGAAGAGGCAACCCTCTATGGAAAACAGATGAGAAATCATGTAAGTTAACAAGAAGAGAGGAGTTAGTGAGAGGAGAAGGAAACAGAAGAGCTTATGGACAATGGTTATGGACAACGGTGAAGCTCAATGGGTTGAATGTGTAACTAGACAGTTAGAACAGAATGAAGAAAGTAGATAGGCTGGTCAGAAGAAGATCAAGCTAATCTCACTCAGCTCTTGCAAGGCTGTAGCCCGTTGGCTCATTCTGGAGCAGAAGACCCATTAATGTTGTTAAACAAGTTTGCATGATAGAGAAATGCATCCAAATGAGGCAGGAGGTGATCAGTAGAAGAAAATGGAGCACTAGGTTAACTGTTTTTATTATTATTATTTCAAGAATTCTGGTGCTTGAGCAGAATGCCTCTAAGAACTTCAGAAAGGAATGTATTCCTGGGTGATGTTCACTATAAAGAATGATGTCTTGAAGGCTATACAGAAAGCAGAAAAGAATATTCCAGAAAACTCAGCTTCTAAATCACTGACGGTTCCTGTATAATGCACACTTAGAGGATTCCTGCTTCATACAATCTGCCCTATGAGAGATTTTTCCTCTAGAAGGTTCTATGAACTGCTTCATCAGAAAATCACCTGTCCACTCCCTCTGCTGCCTTTGTTATAGATAAACTCTGCGTCTTAAAGCACTTAGCAAAAGAAGGATGGGTTAAAGATGGTCCTGAGATTTCCACCTAAGAGGTTAGGGCCAGACAAAAAAATGTACATCTGTGTGTGTGTGTGAAAAAGAGAGAGAGAGAGAGAATACTCACCCACACACATAATGAATTCCATGTGTGCAGAAGCAAGGGGAAGTGGTGATTCACACAGGCAACACTTCCGAAGTCAAGCACATACATTTGAAGGAAGCGACAGTTTGTCAATCAAAGAGAGTCCTCATAGACCTGAATAAAAAGCAGAAACCAGTCACATAAACTTCTGTTTTGCTTTTATTCAGGCTCATGAAATTTATAGCAATTGGCTGTGATATCTGTTTTTGGCCAGCATACACAAACTCTTCAGTACAGTAAGAGCAGTATCATATTTATCATTCCCAAGAGGAAGGAAAGTTATATACACATTTCCTTTTTGTTTCAAGACAGTGGAGAAGCAATAAATATTTTCTTCCTCCAGAAGCTCTTTTTCTGTCATGAAACACAAGTACATCCTTGTTAAACATCTGGATCTTGAACTTTGAAGTAAATGTCTTTTATGGAAGAAAACATTTTTGGTGAGAATGTCATGCTAGGTGAGTAAAACCACACAGAGAAACATGGAATTATATTTATTCTAAAAATACAGTTTGAACAGAGAGATCCTGTAATGGAGTTCTAAAAAAAGAAAATGTACCTCCCCAAATTTACCTCTCACCTTAAAATTGTATTGTACATCCTGTTCCAACATTTAACCCCAAGCCCCAAGGAAGTATTCATTGCTTAATACTTAATATTTTTAATACTATTTGAACTCTTTTCAAAGGTTACAAAATGTACAGGTTTTTCTTCATCAGGAAAAAAAAAAGAGTTGGAGGATGGGCAGAATGAAGGTAAGGTTGTATTGATAGTCATATAATTAACTTTACAGGGTCAGACTATTAAGATTGAATGTGGAAGAAGCCTACAGACATTCCAGTAGACTCTACTGGTGTTGTGATGGATTCTGGTTGTCCAAGGACTGCTGGAAGGAGGAATTAAATAACTGTTGATTCAGCATTTTATGGATACAGAATTCAGGTGTTGCTTGAACCTGCCTCCATCCATCACTGAAACACATACATCCTTAATAGGTAGAAAATAAAACTGGAGAAAAATATACACATTTTAATGTGAACAAGACTGTTTTTGATGGTTCTTACATTTTAAAAAAGTAAATAGAAATCACATGTGGTAGCTTGACCTAGTGGATCCTGAAGATAAGAGAAAATAAGTCCCATATGCAGGTGTAATAAAATCATTGCAGTTTAAGATCTTGCAAATGAAGAGCCATATTTTGTATTTTCCAAAACCTCCTAAAGCAAAAAGCAGTCACTCTGAATTTTAAGCGACTACTATTCCCCCTCCTCTTTCTGTTTATAATTTTTTAAAAAAACCAATTTTGAATAATGTTAGTTGATTTCATTTGGTTCTAATGTAAGCATGAGTCAATCAAATCAGTTTCAAACAGCAACAAGACTACAGAGCCACATGAGAGGAAAAAAGGGTGAACAACAGCAGTTAAATGGAGCTAAGTAGTATCTAAAAAAGCCAAGTTTGCTGTTTGTCAAAAAGCTAATAGTGATTGTACACACTGATCTCAAAAACTAATAGTAGCACTTGGAATTAAGCGGGAAACAGAGAACTAATGCTGGGATGCTGTGAACGGGCCTGATGCGTTAGGAACCAACTGAAACTTGCAAATGCTTTCCAGAGGCAATCTAACATTGCCTGATACATGTTAATAATAATCAAATGTGGATGTATGGATGGGTGAGAATCTCACTCTTATCATTCCCTCACCTGGGATAGGGATCCTAGGGCCTTTCAGATATTGCTGAGGCCACAATTCCCAGCAGCCTCAGTTAGCATGATTCAAGGGAAGGAATGCTGGGAACTGGAGTTAAGTAACAGGTCTGTGCAAAGTGGCCATACTTCAGTGAAACACTTTGCACTACAGAAGTGATGCTGTTTGTCTCATCAAGTCACGATGATGTGATTCACCTCCCTGAGATGTTTTGTGTCACTGCTGGACCCCATCCATGCTTCCCAAAATACCTGGGAAACTTTGGAAAGGACTTCTATGTATGCGTTGCCCATGCACAGAAACCTTTTCCGGCTCCTGGATGTGGCAAAGGTACGCTCAGAAGCACTGCAAAGGGAAGCAAGGCAGGAGCTTCACCCGGCTTTTCAGAGATGGAGGAGAGGGCCTCAAAGCTGCTTTGAAGGGGTGCTTGGCTCCAATCATCATTGCATCAAAGCCCCTCTCCTTTGAAGCTTTCTGCTCAGCCATACCTAATGGTGCCACAGGTTCTCTACCTGTGGTCTAAGGTGCAACAGGCGTGCTTCTTTTAGTTAAAAATGGTAAGCCTTGCTTGACCTGAATTTGTGGCTCAGTTGCCTGGCACAGATCTTAGCAGCAATTGTAGCACCTTTGCCTTGGCACCCGCTTGCAACTTTTCAGTGAGAATACAAAAGCCTTTCACTGCGTGGACTGGGATGCTGGAGAATCCTTCGTTCCAGCCAGTGACACACAGGTCCTTGAAACAAGACGTGTGCTGCCTTGAAGAAGATAGGGACTATTTCTCATCCTTTTTACCTGCCAGCTGATAAATGCAAACGTGTATCAAAGCAGTTTGAAGCCAAATGTGAATGTGTTCATTGATTACTGCAAATTTTGCCAGCACGAGCAGAAATGAACAAAAAAGATACTGCAGCCAGCTCCTGTTCTGAGGAGTCCAGTGTGACTAGCTTGAATGTATGGTAGATGAGATAAGAAAAAGGCAATGTGCAATTGCTTGCTTGCTTGTTTTTTTATCTGAACTTGAGTACTGCAAAAAGAAAAGCAAACAATACAGAAAACAGAACAAAAAAATATATGTAATTGTTGCTGCCCAAATTGAGACACTCTGACAGAAGACAAAAGAATGAGCTGGCACAAGTCAAATTGTGGCAAAATTCAAATTGTGGTTCTTCTGTGCAGAGTGCCAGTGAAAATGCAGACCGCAGCGAAGACAATGAACATAAAGCTATAGATCTAGTACATTGAAACATCAGCTAGGATTGGCTGGTGTGGGTCTTCCAGGCTGTGTGGCCGTGTTCTGGAAGTTTTGTTTCCTAACGTTTTGCCAGCACCTGTGACCGGCATCTTCAGAGTGCAGGAGCACAGACAGGAGCAGTTCTCTCTGTGCCCAGGGTGATGTGACCCTTTTGTGGGTATGTATAGAGATCTGGGGGGGGGGGAAAAGGGGGGATTTGGGGTGTGGGGGGGGTTGGGTTACTGAGTGGCTGCTTGTTTTGGTGTCTGAATCTGTGTGTATCTTCCTGGGGATTAGGCAGGGTTTTTTCTTCTATTGATTTGTTAACGAGGGGCTGCTGCGGGTGATTAGCAAGTTCATTGTATGAACTGTTCACATGTCCTGGTGGTTGAGCTGAGTTCGTTGACCTTTTGCAGGCTGTATTTTTCAGGATTGGCAGCCAGGTTTTGTTGATTTTTAGACTCTCCTCTTTTTTATTGAAACTGTGCTGGTGTTTGTGAATCTCAATGGCTTCCCGGTATAGCCTGGTATAGTGGCTGTTGGTGTTGTCCAGTATCTCTGTGTTTTCAAATAGGATTTTGTGTCCAGTGTGCTTGAGAGCATGTTCAGCTACTGCAGATTTTTCTGGTTGCTGTAGTCTGCAGTGTCTTTCGTGTTCTTTTATCCTGGTCTGGATGCTGCGTTTTGTGGTCCCGATGTATACTTGCCCGCAGCTGCATGGTATGCGGTATACTTCTGCGGCGGTGAGGGGATCCCTTTTGTCTTTTGCTGATTTTAGCACTTCTTGTACTTTTCTGGTGGGTCTGAAGATTGTTTGGAAATTGTGTTTTTCCATCAGTTTTCCCATGAGGTCTGTGACCCCTTTGATGTAGGGCAGAAATACTTTGTTGGTGGGTGGCTGTTTTTCTTCTTCAGTCGCATGTTGTTTTCTTGGTTTGATGGCTCTTTTTATTTCATTCTTGGAGTAGCCATTCGCTTGTAGGACCCAATTAAGGGCCACATCACCCTGGGCACAGAGAGAACTGCTCCTGTCTGTGCTCCTGCACTTTGAAGATGCCGGTCACAGGTGCTGGCGAAACGTTAGGAAACAAAACTTCCAGAACACGGCCACACAGCCTGGAAGACCCACACCAGCCATCGTATGCCGGCTGTGAAAGCCTTTGACAATACATCAGCTAGGATTATTATGATAATAACAGTAACAATAACTTTATAACAATAACAGCACCTTACATCTCATTTCCTTAAATGTCCTGCAAAGGCAGTTCTTTGCAGTGGCTGAAACACACACACACACACACACACACACACACACACATACACTCACACAGAGGGACTTTGGCAAAATATGTCATAGCAACCAGGAAAAATAGCAAGTATGCACAATCGAAGTGCCAGATGTTACAGTTCAGAATGCAAACAGATTATCCCGCTCATATTACAGGGCACATGTTTGTGCATGTATGTACACACTGTTAACTTTTGCCACAGTCTCAGGAACGTTGCAGACTAGGGGACTGCTACTGAGGCACTGTCTCAGTAGCCTTCTTATCAAATCTATTTACATTTCCTTAGAAATGTGTTGCTTATTATGCCTGTCTATGGTTAGCCAGCCTGCCTGCTTGTACCAGTAGATTTTAGAGTACTTATTGCACAAATTCTACATTGTCTTTTAAAATAATTCTGTCTTTGTCAAGGACTTAGTTGCTGCATCACATTTCTTGGTCATTAGTGGACATGTTGCTTCTCCATAGACAAACATCATTGTACCCTCTTAGCTGTGAGGAGAACTTTGGGCTTGTTTAAAAATCAGGATCACAACTAGATGGCAACCTAGTGTTGGGAATGTAAAATGGGTGAGAGGATACTTCCTGTACGATATCAGCTTATCTCATGGTTGCTCAGTTTTGGTTTAATATCCATACATTTATTAATACAGTTACTAAGATTTAAAGAAGTGAATTTTTCATTTGGAATTTATTACATGAAGAATTATAGATTTACTAAGCATGTGGTAAAGCACAAAGGTTATTCTTTGATGTTGGAAAGTGTCCAGGTTGCCCTCAGATGCCTGCAGTAATTCTTGCCGGAACCGAGTGTGCTCACAGGAAATCTAGAACTTGACTTGAATATATAAAATTCCTTTATCGCAGGCCCAGCAATCGAAATGAAATGAAGAGCAGCTTCCAGCAAGCTTATGACTCCAGTCTGATGCACAGAGCAGGGTTAAATCATGGGTTTTTTTCCTCCACTTGTACGCTGCAAAGGACTGGTAGCCCTCTTTTCTCAGGCTGCTGTGGCATGGCCATCTGTCAAGGCATCCTTGTTCCCAGCCTTCCCTCTTCCTACTTTGCTAATCTCAAACCTAATAGGAGGGCAGTGTGACCCCAGCATTACAATCATAGGTTGATGATATGTGTTCACCTTCCCTTTATGAATTCTCTGGGGAAAAAATGGGTCAATATTATTTCCCATGGGCAAGATTTAACAGTCTACTTTAGAGTTGTGCTAATTTTTTTTATGAACTATAATACTGGGATTTGAGTTTTTATTTGGACTTTTTCCCTGTGTTTTTCTATTTGGCATTAGGCAGTCTTTTGCCTATTAATTTATTTATTTTTCATTCATTCAATCTATATAGCTGCCCTTCTCACATATGTGACTCTGGGTGGCTTGCAACAGTTAAAACAGCACCAAATAGCAATAAGCAAAATACACATACAAACAATAACAAAATATAAAACCATGTTAAAAACCATATTAAAAACCATAGAACATAATCGGTGGCAGAGTTACAATCTATTCATAACATTCAATACAACCTTTGAACAGTCTGTATACCCCGGCCGGATCCCCAAGTGTGATGGCAAAACCATATCTTCTGAGCCTTCCAGAAGTTTGGTAGGATCGGGACCAATCTAATTTCCAGGTGAGATGTTCCAAAAGATAGGTGCCACATGACAGAAAAGGCTCTCTTCCTGGGCCCTGTCAGATGTCACTCCTTAGTAGTCGGAACCTATAGCATGCCTGTCCTGCTGGACCTAATGGGACAGGGTGAGGTAACTGGGGAGAAGCAGTCCTTCATTAAAAGATGTATGAATGAATAATAATTTTAAAAATGTATAGAGAAAGCTGTGACTCTTTGCTGCCATCTAATGGGTTATCTAGACTTTTGCAGCCAGATTTGGTTGCTCTAGCTAATATGTGACAGGGTGTACAACAAAATTATAACGTTCGCTGTTCTCAGTCTTGAAATATTGCGGAACTTCAGAAATGAATACATAATATAATTATTAAAGAGCAAAAGTCATCAGGTTAAGGGGGGATGGACACTTTGATACTCCAGGGCCATATGTGGTCATTTAATACCATTTGGTCAATTTTGAATGGGAAACCCATGAAGACCAAATGAAATCCTAAAATAGATGCAATGTCATTAAAAAAAAAAAATGCACCAAAATTCTCCTCAAAGTTTGGGAGGGGACAGAAAATCTTGACATGGTCTTGCCCATTGTCTATTACCTCTTCCAAAAATATGAATTGTGGCCCCAAGCCATCCACAGACTGGCCAACTTTGGTCTATGTTTTCTGTCCAGTGGTGTTCAAAAGATGGAAACATGGACTTCTGTGTGTCTATAAGACAAAATACAACAAAGCCATCATGAGTGGTAGATGGTGAGTAGCCATTCCCTTCTAGGCGCCTTCTGTATGAACTAATTTTCAAAACTCTGTAGAACATATGCTTTTTCTCCATCCTTAGTATGTAAGCCTCCAGAGTTTTAGATACCTACTTTGCTTTTTAAAAATCTCAATCCCACCCCCAAAATTGGGCCCATTCTTTCCATTTGGTGTGGTGAAGTAAAATGAGCACCTTATAAATCATCTATCTCTGGCCTCTTCCATTACAGTGAAGTTGTGACATCATCAACCATACCCACTGCTCCCCTGGGGGACCAAAAAAAATCAAACCTCAGTAGAGTTTCAAGAGAAAGTATAAATAAGTTGCAAGTTTATTGGAGGACTAATAAATAAGAAAGTGTTTCTTCATCTACTCCTGTAACAGAGTGTCTGTCACTAAGACATTTTGCAAGCCTCCAGATTCCTTCTTTTGGATCCCCCTCTACTTGAGTTCTGGGGTATTTGGGTGTAACTATTCCCTTAGGTGAAAGGTAGGGAGATGCCCCCTTTTCTCACGTTTCTCTAATACCTCATTGGGTAGAATATGTGACACCTTCCCAAGGATTTTTTCCCCTAAACATTTAAACAAATGGTTACCATTTCACCTTCTAATCAGGATGACCAGAGCCAAGCAGCTTTGTGATGTGCTGAACAGTAGTTTTGGACTTGCCACAGAGACTCTTCCTCTCCACTGTTTCCTAGGATGGACATATTGAAGTGACTTTGCTCCACAACTCTTTAAGATAATCATGGAAGTAAAGACTTCTCTGCATGATTATAGGGAGAATGGGCTTTTTAAAGATTAAGCAAGTTATAAGAGATTCTTCAACAATTTTGCACATTTAAAATAGTCAGCCAGTGAATTACTGGATGCATGAACAAAGAATGGGTGTGCTGAGGTGGAGAAGTTCAGAAGTGTCAAGTAGCTGTGTGTGTTGAGGGTGGGGAATGTCAGTAGAGGAAGGGTCATTTAGAAAACCTGTGAATGTAAACCACATCCCCAGCAAAACTTGCCCACAGAAAGGGAAATGATCGGCCCTTGCTTTCCTGGCATGAGCGAGGTAGGGGAAGAAGCTGGAGAATCCACCCATTAGGAGTTGTGGTAGCTGCTGTCCAGACAGATCACCCAGTGAGCAAAAAGAGAGGAATGCGCTGTAACCCATGCAGCAGTAGATTAGACTGAATCGATTTCCAGCCGATTTCAGCCCCAGAGACAAGCAGCTTAAGGTTGCTGTGGGGAAGAGCCCTTAGTTGATTTGCATCTTAAGCTGAGATGTCCACAGGATGCCCACCAAAAAAGTCAAGATGCCTGCCACAACAATGCAATCAAAGCCTTGCCTCTTTTGTATGTGTGGTGACATTACACATGCATACAAATGTGTGAGACTTCAGCTGCATGATTGGTCCTGCCATTTTTATTTTTATTTTTATTTAATTTCTTTTTCATTAATCATTTTTAAAAGAAAAAGAGCGAACAAAAGTGAGCAAAAAGAAAGAAGAAAAAGAAAAGAATAATTGGCAGAGAAATATAATATCTATACATGGACAAAGGAATTATTAAGGTTGTACAGTTAGTGTTCAGTGTATCTTTGATTGGAAATTAACCTTGGAAAGCATTAAATTACTTTAAAGTAAGTTAAATTGTTTTAACAATTTAAGTAAGAATTTAAATCTCTGAGCTTAGTGCCAACATGTCCACTATATGTTATTTAAAAATACAAAAAAGAAAAAAAGAAAACCTACTAAAAACATTATAAATACCAATTTCTAATTTCTCCTTTATTGTACTTTGACTAATGTACATTATTTATAAACATTAAAGAAATGTTCGTGTCTCTGCTTTCAATTCTTTAGTCAGTTCTTTTTCCCCTAAAAACCATACCATAGATACTTATATCTGCCTTGCTGTGTAATATGATCCACCATCTTGACTTTTTCACCCCCCCCCCCCCCCGGACACCGCAGATCTGAAGCATGGTACAATCTTTTATGTTTTTAAAGATTCAGATAAAGGTCTGCCTTAATATTTTTGCTATTCATTTGACAATTTTCTGTGTATTTATGCTGTCCAAAGAGTCCAGGTGTTGTTACTGAGAAATCACTCCTTTCTAATTTGTTTTTCCCCCCATACTTGATGTACATTTGTCTGTCTGTTTGTTTGTTTAAAATTAAAACTTTATTGGAGTGTCAATAGTACAGATTAGCAAAGTGCAAGTGAAACTTCTGTGTTATTACTTCATAAATAGTTCAGTGGCAAGATTGCTGATGAATGGCCTAAAAATTGCCCCTTATTATTCCCATAAGATAGTTATTGTTGATTTTTTTTAATTATCTTTTTCTTTCCAGCTTTCTGTGACATAATAGTGCTATGTTGCACTATAAAAGAAAAGATATTAAGAAGAAGCCAATAATTAATGCTCCCCCTCTTTCCTCCCCCCTGGTGCCCTCAGGATGAGAAACAAATAAGGGACAATTCAGAGAAGCTACTCAGGAGACAATGAACAATCCTCCACATCAGGACCTCTGATTCTGCCCTCCTGGCACATTCTTTTTCTGCACCGTGGAACACGTGCCATAGAGAGGAGCACTGGGGTACTGGAGCGCTTGTCCATGTCTTCCTGATATGGTGGAGCATGGAGAGGGTCAGGAAGGAGTATGTGGGAAGGGTCCAGGCCCCTCTCAAATCTTAACCTGTTTTCTAGAGAACCTCTACTCCCGTTCTGTTTCAGTCATTTTCAAGTAAATACTCAGCACCAGTAGAGGTTCTTGAATACAGAAGCAATGAAAGTCCAACCCACTTGGAAATTAGGAATGGGCAGGAATCTTGTTTACTCCATTTTTTAAAATAGAAACCTATGGAAATTTGCAAATGCCTTTACAATGCGAAAAGAAATAACTTGAAATGGTTTTTGACAGTTTGAGTGCTTTACGCAGGATAGATCTTTTGTGCCAGTTGAGCCACTGGGAATTTGGGAGGATTTGGTGTCACTTTCACAAAATGGGTTACCAATTGGAGTTGCCTTCACAAAATGGCTGCCTCAATGGGCATGGCCAATGGCATCCCAAGTCTCAAAAGCCCCATTTCCCCAAAGTCAAAATGGTAAAGTTGATTCTCCTTCACCCCTTCTAACTCTGACGGGTGCTGTTTACCACCTTACGTCACCCTTCGCTCTTTCCTGGGCAGCCAAGCATACTTCCAGCTAAAGCACTGGGCTGTGAGATCTGTGCCTGTGGAGCCTATTTGGGGCCCAGGGACATTCCTGCAAATTAGACGGTGCTGAGGCTAGTCCTTTGCTTTTGAGCATGTCACCTTGCCATGGATATACTTAATTAAAAGAATCTTATTAAGACATTTAAAATCAGTTTTGGCAGGGAACTTGGTGGATGTCCGAGGAAATGTTGGTGAGACTTCGTTGTCTACTCTTTTCTTAGCTTTTCAAAATCTGGCTTTTAACTCCTACACATTCAAACATTTTTGTAGTGCTGAACTGGACTTGTCACTTAAAAAAAGGAAAAAAGAAAAACAAGTTTCTCACATGGCCTTCTCCATGAGAATAGCCAGACTCACTGAATATGGCCAGTGCAGATGGATGGGATACATTTCAGTCTATTTTTTAGAAGAACTTTTCAACGTCTGCACATTTCTTCTTGAACAATATGGAAAGAACGTGATTGAAAACTTTGTGGGAGAACTCCATTGGCTTTAGGAACTGAGCACTGATTCATCAACAGACCACACAGCCTATCGGGATTAACTACTTTCTGCATTTTCATGAGGTTTTCTTGGGGTTGAGCTTTGGATCCAGACAAAATACAGGTAGACATAGGGAACAGGACATAGGCAAAAAAAACAGTGGGGAAATTATAGTCTGAAAAATATGATTGGGTAGGAACAGTGAATTTATGGCAAATCTTTAAGGAAGTAATCCATTTTTACTATCTACTAATCATTTAATAGCATGGTTATCCTCATGCAGCTTCAAAGATTTCTCTTTCATTATCCCCCCCCCTTCCTTCTGGTCTTTTTACTATCTTATAACATAATTTATATTATTGGATAAAATATTATTGCCCCAAAATGACAACTGATGTGTGTGTGTATTAGGAATCCTCAATATGTGCCTTTGATTTTTTTTTAAAAATGAACTAGATGTAAAACAATTAAATTCAGATAATCATATCCTACTTGCAACAAAGGTAGGAGTTGCAATCTCATGTAACACTACGGGATATATAAATGTTTGACACCTTAATACCACCTAGCTTCACACTGGGGTTAATATCTGACATCAGTTCTCTAGAGTAAATATTTTATTCTGGAATATCCCATTGTAGGAGAAAATATGGTACCAGTTATGAGAAGTGAAATAAAGCAAAAACATTCCCCACCCCGTATCTTTCTGGGCGGGTTTAAGAAACAATAAACCCTGCCAATTTAGCCATAATTCATAGAATACCCTCTTTGTTCTCTCAAAGTACCGTTAGTTTTGTAGTTCCATCCCATTACCTCACAGAATCTACTCCATATCTAACCTCACTGACACATAAGATGCTGCTATAACTAATCCTATGCAATCAATTACTATGCTATATCCAATCAGATGTATATTCTAACTGGCATAAGAGAGTATGTATCCTTCCTTTTTTAGATTAGCCTCTGCTACCTCCAGTAAAAAATCTTAAAAGTTGAATTCCCACTTCAACCTAAAATATTCTTATTAAACATAGACATAGACTGGTACCACATCCAAAATCTGGATTTATCTAGGCATAGAATCTATAACTCAATTTTCCAAGATAACGAAATCTTAGTAATATGAACAGTGTATAATTCCATTAGGTGATTTATATTGGGTTGACCATACTTCCCGATATTCATTTGTAGCTTGAGTTTAATAGTGACTGTTAGATGTGACATAACATATAAAATGTATTTAACTATTTACAAGTTATTAATGATATATGAGAAAGCAATAATCTCCATGATATTTTTAAATCCCTGGTTTATTCATCTGTATTATGTTCTTTTATTCTTTTTCATGTTTTATTTTCTTTAAAGTGTTCAATAATAATAATTTTTAAAAGAACAGCCTTATGTATAGTGATTTACAGTAAACTAGAGAAGGGATGACAAGGTCATGAATGACCCATCCTCAGTGCATTGTGTTCCAGGTTAGGCTGCAACTGGTGCACCAGACAGTGGGGTGAAGGCCCTCTTGCTACAGCTTGCACCTGCTCTTCCAGCAGGAGTCATGAATCCAGGAGAACCTCTTATTGCAAGCCTGCCCCCTTTGTGGGGAGTGTAACTCCATGGAAAGTCATAGTCCTGGAATTAGCAGGCTTCTGAATTAAGTTATTCCATCTTGCTTGAATCAAATCTCTAACAACCTCCAGGCTCCAGGTCAGTATGTGCAGATGAAAGCAGATTTCTGCCCTCTCTTCTACATGTCGACTCTTCACCACTCCTCAGAAATGGAACATGGGTGTTGAACTAACAAGGGAAAGAAGACAGTTAGGGCAATCTATTTACAGAAGCCTAGTTGCATACTTATGTTTACATCCAATCCTTTAATTTAATTTAATTTAATTTAATTTAATTTAATTTAATTTAATTTAATTTAATTTAATTTAATTCATTTTTCTCTAAAATCATGTTTATCTTTTTATCGATTACTAATAGGTATTAAGACTGACTCTGTATAAAGAATTTCAATTAAATATGTAACTGAAATTATATTCTGCCCACCTCTCAGCTTTAATGTTTTTCTTATTTTCTACTAAGGTAATATCAATTTGGTTCTTTTGAAGGCCCATTTATGGCTGATGGCTTGAAGCACACCATCAGTCAAAATTGGTAATATTGATTGCCAGCCTATGGACAAAATCTGACTTGGTGCAAGGCAGGTTCCACTGTTTCCAAAAACTGGTATGATATAGGATGCAGAAGCCTCACTCCCTTAAGGAGATAAGACTGCTGTTCCCCAGACCCCTGCAATCTCCTTCACGTTTCATTACAGTTCCCCAAACATATTGGCTTTATTTGGCCGTGTTGATTATAAATGATGGACATCAGCTTCTCAGATTTTCTATAAAGCACTCATGGAATAAATCAATAAAATAAATCATGCAGGAAACTTAAGGCATTATTTAGTCATGCTGCTAAAAAGAATCAGTTGAGAACTAGATCTACAAATGCATCTTGCTGCCTTCCTTTTCTATTTAACCCCTGCTATACACAAACATAAGCACACACTCACACACATATACATACATGCATACACAGCCCTCTTCTCTCATGATTTCTAGCTCTTCTTGTTTTACAAAGGTTTCTTTGAGCTTGTTTACTGTCAGTGAGTCAATAGAGAAGACCCATAATACATACCCATATCTCTCTTGTCCAACCTGCTGTTTCGGGAGTCTTCCAGACATCTTCTGTATCAGCTAAAGTGAAGAAAGGAAGTGATTTGAAATTCCTTCATAATATTGTCAGGCAAGAGATTTAAACTTTTGTGTCTACAATGTTACAATGGGATGAAAATACTCTTACGCATATTCTCTATAGTTTGGCCAAGGGGAGGAGGAACCGTGTGTATCTGTGTAGAATAAAAGTACTGTGTGTATCTATTTGTGTTAAGTATGATGCATCTTTGTTTTAAATATGCCTCTGCATTATGTGTGTAGCTATATACCATAGATATTGCATGGACTTGAAGTAAAAAGATAATTGTTGCTCCATCCAATTAGAGCAAAAGTCCTCAGACTAAAAAATGCTTTCTACACGTGGTTAGGTGGTTAGTCAATGGGCCTGTAAGTGTACAGTATACTAGAAAGAGAATAGGATTATATTAGCTATGAACAGTAGAAGACACAACATACACAGTTTTGTCCTTACCGGAACTCTTCAGGCATAGGTATCCTCTTTACTAGGTGTTCTGTGTTCAGCCTTGAACGGGATTTAAACAGGCCTTGCACTTGATGACTATACAATACATTTAGCTGTAGAACTATCCTGACCTGGCTGTCAGTAGCTTGCAGGGTGGGAGTCTTACAGAAGCTATGCAGGTATGCCGTCTAAAGATATAGAAGCAGCCCCTTTAGAAGAGACACACTTGAGGCCTCTAGCATGAGGCTCAGACCAATAAAAACCACAAAACTGTCTAGTATGCAAGCATATACTGTAGAAAAGGGAAGGCAGGCTTACAGAGCTTCTATAAGAAAACTGGGCTGAAAAAAGAATCAGAATTTACTATATAATGTTCTAAAGAACAGAGGACATTATTGAGAGATTAGGGTAAAAGCTTATTTCCTTCTTTCTCCTTCAAGGTGTTTAGTTACAATGCTTACAAGCACTTTCCTTCTTCCACGTAACTGAATAGAAGCCACTGATGTATATGAACATATATATGGAGCTGCAATGAAGAAAATAGCTCTCTTCTCACTGGACTACAATGTCAGCTGCAATAGGATTCCAAAGCTTCTGAATGACCTCTTAAATTAAGCTCCAATATCACAGAGGTGATCTTTTCTAAATGCTTCATCAAAATAAAAAATGATAATATTTATGATCTTTTAATAATAACTTTTATTATCCATGCATATCCTGTAGACTAACACAAACACTTAGCAGTCAAGATAAGCAACAGCAGGCAATTGCCAAGGCCCACACTCATGCAGAGGGCAATTGATAACTTCCAGAGTACTCTTGACTCTGCTGCTTTTCTCTTTATTCACTTTCCCTCTTTAAACCAACAAGCCATGACAAGGGTGGAGTAAGTGATGGAGCTGTTTCTCCTTCTGAGTGGTGTTAACACAGGCCAAGCAGGTGAAATCAAGAATCGTAACAGTGATTAGGCGATTGTCTCATCATTCGTGGTTGCTTAGAGAATCTTGCCAGGGACCTGCATAATCTGGAGATTCTGCCAGGTGCCTATACAAAGAGGCTTTCTTGAATGTCTTGGCTAACAGCCACAGATGCTAGTATGAATCTTCTGAAAGCACTTATCGGACAAAGATTATTGTAAAACCTATAGTTTCCATTCACCTCTTTCATGTCCTTGGAAAACAGCAAGCAACTGATATATAATCTCAATGAGATGTAAAGCTAGGAGTCTGCCAAGCCTGCATCCTCTAGAGTCTAATCCTCCAGCTACAATTTAGTTCTTGAGGTATACAAATTCACATGTTTGCAATTCAGCACCAGTAAAATGAACATTCAGTTCAAGCAATGGGCAGAATTACAACCTAAATTCTCTGATAATGAGGGTCTTCACTACATAACTATGGCAGTTTAATGTTGCCTTAAAGCAGCTGTGAATTAGTCATGGCACGAAGTGCTTTAGTGCACATGACATTTCAAGTTCATTTGCAAGATGCAATGACTTACCCACAAACCTTTAAGCTTGGGTTTTCTGAAAAGCTCTGGTATTTTTCCCCACAGCAGGCAGTTTGCAAAAAAGAAAAATGTTTTGCCTTTCATTTCTCTACAAATCCTTCTTTGCCTCACTGTGCTTAGGTACTTAAATTTTCCATCCCCAGGAAATTCTGTACATTTCAGAGATACTGAATAGTCTGAAGGCCAGCTTACACTACCAGTTTGGCTGCCAAACAACCCTTATCGTATTTCATATATTCAGTCTTTTATATCTATGCATTATTTTAGTCAACTTCATAATAACTCTATTAGGTAAATTATTATTCATGTTACAGATGAAAGACTGAGGCTGAGTAATCAGTATCTTCACCAAAGACAAGAGCAGGAAATTTTTGTGACTGTGAACTAGCACTAAGCCAAGAAATTCTCTTGCATGTTTTCTTTGCAAGTTCTTTTCAATCTGATGAAAGAGAATTTACTTTTGAATTCTTCTAAAAGAGAAAACTGACTTTTGGGTGCACTTATTTAGCTATAAAGTTTCCAAGAAAGGTGCTATAAATGACAGACTACAAGCTAGCTGATCCTTCTTGATTCCAGTCCAGATAGGCTCATTCGTAGGATTAACATATTCATAAGGGGAAAATGCTATTTGTCCCATTCACAAAGGGATATCCTAGCACAGGGTTCCTCAACCTCAGCAATTCCCAGAATTCTGGGAGTTGAAGTCCACCCATCAAAGTTACTGAGGCTGAGGAACCCTGCCCTAGCAGCTTCCTCTTGGAGATAGATTTAAAAAAAAAGAAGAAAAAAAACCAAAGCAATTTTAATTGCTAGAAAGGCAGCACAAGTTGTGAGATCCCTATCTTTCTCAGACACTAGGGATAGGATCTCTCCTGGAAGATAGGTGGCAGTTGCCAACCCAATGCAAGAGGCAGGATAAGAGTATAAATTCAAAGGGCTTCTGGGAGAGGAGCTTTGAGACTTCCAGCCTTCCACCGTATTGGCTCAACCATTCTGCTATAATCAGCCTATATGAAAGTCTTATCTCTCCAGCAATACACAGCCTCCTTGGATTCCCACATTTCTCAAAAAAAGACATCACAGGGGAATTCCTCCCACTGGCCTTTCTCAGTAGCAGCACCACTGTTACTAGCAGGGCAGCATCTTCAAAAATTGTTCAAGAATTTGTCTACTCCTAAGTTCAATGGAAAATTTCAAAAGGCTACATATGTCCATCTCTTCTGTGGACTGCCCTTTTAAGTTTGTTTTGTTTTTAGCAGCCAAGGGCCCCAGGGGATGGAGCAGTGATGAGATGATGTCATGAGACCAGGTGATATGGGATTTTTTTGTCACTGCTTATTTTTGCAGGGGAGACATTTTTAATGTTTTAAGTGCATTAAGCCTAATGATGAATTAAGTGCCATATTTACATTCTCCTCTTGCTACAAAAATGTATTGCCTACTTTTGATTTAAGCCCACCTTAAATTAAGACCCCAGCTTTTTTTTTTTTTTTTTGTCCTGAATTCTTCCTTTAAGGTAATATTTCTCTTCCTGATTTATTGGAATTAAATTTCCCAGAATTATCAGCCAGCATGCCCACAGCCATACTGGCTGGAAACTCTGGAAGCTATATTCCCAAGGTATCTGGAGGCAGCAAATTAGTTATCATTGATCAAAGTTCTCTTTTCTACACTTCATGTTTCAGTCTTAGTCTAGCACTCTAATCCTATCACAATGGTTCTCCATCATCTCACAATGCCAAAACCACACTTAGGGAGTTTGAAATGTAGATCACAGGTGTCCAAATTTTGACAATCTTGGGTGCAACCCCAGGGCCTCTATAAAAGTTCCTGCTAAATGACAAAAGGGAGAAAGTCTTAAAACTTATTATGAGCAAAAATCATACCAGCTAATAAATTAAGCTTAATTTAATATTAATATCTCTAAAATGGTGTGAAGTAGATAGGAATCTACTCCCAACGGAAATGAAGATCTGCTCCCATGTACACAACCTTGAACTCCTAGAGGAAATGCTACAAACATACATTTTCCTTTACACCTCATCCATCTTACAGTCCCTTCAAGAAATAAGCCGATGTTTTGCCCTCTTCTGTTTGCTCAGTGTATCCCTGTCATACTCCCTGTTGTCCTTGGAAGCCATACTACTTTAAAAAAAGATCTTCAACCATAAAAAGGCTCCCCATCTCTTAGTGGGCTTAAGTTTTCTTCTCTGAGACCGCCATATTAATGTATTGTTATCTTTTATTTTTAAGGCTGCCAAACACATACCAGAAATGTGATTATATACAAGTGCCTGCAATACTCACACTCAGAGCCATTAGCAACTTGGGTCACTGATAAAGTGCAGTTTCTGCTGGTTCCTTTGGCAATATTGGTTTTTGCCTGTTTCCAAAGTGACCAGAGAAAGCTTTTGTTGTATAACATCTCCCCTTCCCAACCTCCTACAGTCCAGACATAACTGGGATTACAAGTCCCAAAATTCCAGGCCAGAAGGGTAGCTCCAATACAACTGATGGGTACTACGTGGGAAAAATGAATACAGCCCATTAAAGCTTACTATACAAAGCTTGGCACAGACTCTTTAAATGAGCAGAACTCCAAACCAACAATGGTCTGGATGCTTTCAAGCTGCATTAATGATTTTGATCTTTAGCTGTAGTTGTTTATGTATTTGGCTTTTTTTAAACCCCTTGAGCAGATTTGATATTCCCTGTTTTTTGGCTTTGTGGATCTTCAGTTATGCTGAGCGTTTGCAAGGCTCGATGTGCAGGAAGAAGTTCTGATTCATCACTGTGAAATGCATTTGATCTCATCTCCCATTTGAAATGGAAATAGCCACATTTGTCAGTTTGTCAGGTCCCCAAGTAATCATTCCACCAGAATTACACAATAGGCATCCCTAGTCTTCGTCCTTCTCCACTTGGGGATGTTAATATCTAGTCTACATACTTTCCCACATGCTAGCAAGATGTTTTTCTCCTTCCTCATGAGATGTGGCTGCAAAGAATATTGTTTTCTATTTGTTTCAATATCAATTTCTTCCTTATTTTAATCAGGAACAACTTTTGATCCATCCTTACTTTCTACCCTGACTCATGATCTACAGTATTTCCAATATATACTCTTGCTTTCTGCTTCAGGTTTTACAACAGATACCAGAGTATAATTAGCAGTAGTAGCAGCTTGGCCACTAAGAACAGAGTAATGAAGGAAGAAAACTTTTCCAGGCGTTTTCCTGCCAGTTAATGGAAAACGGTATGGATTTAGAAGAGATGCAGAAAGAAGATAGATATTATCAGGCTGGATGAATCTGTTCATTTTAATTTGTCTCTCTCATTTTCCAGACTGCAAATTTGTTTTCCTCTTCTTTTAGTCCCATCAGTTTGAAAATTTGGCCTGAGAAAATCTGCATGCTTTTGTGTATGCGTTTTTATTGATATATCCATCTGTTTTATTCACTGTCCCTAGTATACATGTTTTTGTGTGATATTCCATATCGTTGTTCTAATGTGCAAGCAAACATATCTCCAAATGCATTTTGGGTGCCTTTTTGGTTGTGAACAACATTGCAAACTTCTAAAAATATGGCTGATATAAAATATGTTTCATTTTATATATAGATTCAGGAAATGCACATTCCATAAGCTTGTCCAACTATTTGCATGAAATGAATTCCTCTTCCATCCCTAGATCCTTATCAACTAATTTTATGAATAAAGCCAAAACTAGAAACAATTAGGTAAAAGCAAAGCATGTACATAAATATTTAGATGGTATATTAACACTTTAAAATCCTTAGCATCTAGCTTTCATGAATGCTCATTTTCATGCATGTTTGTGTGTGCATTTACCCAATACAATCAATATAATCTTGTACATTTTTATCAGTTACCACTGAGTTGATGATATTTACTTACAAGTAATTGTGAACAGAATTACAGCTTTCGGCTCCTGTTCTATAGAAGAAAATCTTCTGAGCCAACATACTCAAAAGCATTAACAAGAATTGTTGAAGGAAACATTATAAAATTAAAAACATTAAAACAATCTAATCTCAAAGTAGGAGCAGCATAGAAATGGACATATCAAAACAGATGATAACACTCATCAATAAAAAAAGCAATATACGTAATTTGCTGATTCTCTCTAGAAAAAGTATAACACTTTTTATAGTAATGTATATTAAATGTTACAGTGAAAAAGATAAAAGCTAATACAAACTAAAAGAATATGGGTAAAAAGAAAAATAGAAAGTGCAGAAAAGAAAGGAAAAAAGAATAGAAAGAAAAATAGAAAAGAAAGAAAAAAATAAGAATCTAGTAAAGAAAAATGAAAGAGATATATAAAGAAGTAGCTTCCACCTTCATCACAACAAATATAAACAATTTTAGAAATTTAACACCTTCTCTTAAAATACAACAAATGATCTCTTCTTCCCATATTCCATCTCTTATCTATAAACAAAACTTTAAAGCCTTGTCATTCAGTCCTGGTCAGCAAAAGTCCATTAAGGGTTACCAGGGATAGCAACTTATCTATTTTAACCTTGATCAAATAAACCAACTTTACATTCCTTCCCTTTACTTTTAATGATCTTGGTCTTTAATCCCTTCAAATAATATCCTAGAGCTTGATTTCTTTTCTTTGTTTTCTTTGTCCCTTTTCACAAAATCCTTCAAAACTTTAACAGATCTCTTTTGTAAATCCAATATAGGAAAGTTATCCAAGTCACTCTTCCGATTTGTTATTTGTATGTCCCTTTTAATTATTGAGACATCACCCAGTTTCACTTCTATATCCAATATATCATTTTTTCCAGATCATTCTTGTAGTCTGTGATTTTTAAATCTACATCTAAATCAATTTCAGTCTTGTTCAGTAGAACTTGTTCCTCTTCTATAACATCATTTATGCACAGTCTATCTATAATGGTAGACATTCTTAAAATTAACTTCTAAGTCCATTGTTGAACTATATGCCTAGTACATGCAATTTGACATCTTGACAACCTAACTGGATTCTCCGTGCCCTTACTATGGCCAAAAGACTGATATTGCAACATTGGAAAGATAAAAGTATGGCCCTCTTCACTCAATGGATTAAAGAACTGATTGCACTTGCCACTTATGAGTGGATTGCCTATAGATGTAGACTTTGTAGGGACAAGCATAATAAAATATGGGACTCATTTATACAAAATATAATAGGTTAAAAAAAATGATAGTCATATAAATATATTGGAAATATATATATGCATTTAAATAATAATTGCATTAGATAAATATTGTGACTATTTACAGATAAATTTACAGATAAATATCTACTATTTACTGCTATAATGGTATACTACACTAAGTTTTTATTTTTTATTTTTGTTACTTTTTTGTAACAGCACCTTTTAATGTTTTCTTTCTTCTTGTATATTATTATTTTTCTGTTTTTTTATTTTTGTTATAAATTTTATTGCTTTTTAATTAATATTAAAAAAAACTTCTGAGTCCCTTGTTCATAAATATCCTTCAGTATGTCCAATGTTAAAATATTTTGCTCCATTCTGTATTACCAAGTCAAATGTAAGTGTTCTTCTCCTTTAATTGTAATCTTTAGTTCCTTCTGGTTCCCTCTATTGTCCAATCTTCAAAGTCCCATCCTATCATGTTTTTTTTTCCTGAATTCAAAACAACAGCCATTACCCACAGGGAGGATTCTTATAATTAATTTCAAAATCTTATTTCAAATCCATCTGAACCCTTAATCTGTTTATAACTTTCCAAAAACAACAGTCTAATCACCCTTTTGCCATTTATTTTTCCCCAAAAGGATTTTTCTAAGTCCTTAAACTCATACATAAAACCTCTTTTACTAAGGATTGAAGGAAACTCACCCAATGAATGCCATAAAACTTGTCATTCCAAAGGTTCTTAATATTTGAAAAGCAGTGAAAAAGTAATTCCAAAAGTGATTAAGAAATGAGGCTTGGCTGAGCTTTATGTCTACATAGCCTACGTTATGATCATGAGCTTAGTTGGAATGACTCCCAGCTGGTGGGCTCACCTGCTGACCACAAGAACTTTTGTTCCTGCAGTTTACTCACAAGGCACAGCTGTCCAGAGTACATGTGGGTGATCTCACAATCTTTCCTTTCTCCAGAGAGATTTTGCCAGCCAGGATCCACCCTCTGGCCACCAATCTCTGCTTTAATGCCATCCTGCTTCTTCAGGGACATCACTAGGTCCTCACTTGAAGTCCTCTAAGAAAAGTATAAGCAAAAACTATTGCCACAAAATAGTTGTTGGACCCACAGATCTCAAGCAAAGCACAGATCAAAGGATGAGGAGGAATATATAGGATTAGCCAATGATCTAACAATATCAGATTGGATATATCCAAGTACAACACTAATTAATAATAGTAATTTCACACATCTTTTTCTTACCCCACAAGTGTCTATGACACTTATAATGACTTTTGTACATGGACCATCATTCTGTGACATTTATGAGACAAAGCTTTGGATGGATCAAGGTAACTTGGTTTTTAAGCCTGGGAGCTGTAACATTCAAAGGGTCATCTTTGGGCAATTAATCTATTTCAGAACTCTTCTTAGAGTTTCAACTTCTTCCTTCAGGACGGCGCTATAGAGCACCGTATGTTAAAACATCTAGACACTGGAACAGTTTTTTCCCTCGTGCCATTGCTCTGTTAAACACTACATGATACGATATGTGCTGGACAGTGGCTTCTCCTTTTGAAAATGAACAGGCGTTGGTCCATGGCGGTAGTGTTATTTTACTGTGTAGTGTTACTGCTTATTATCATTCCTTCTTTTTGCTGTTATCCAAACACACTGTTGCTCTTGCTATTTGTTTTTTCACTGAAGATAAATTCCTTGTATATATTTTATTCTTGGACTTTAAAGTATTCTATATTCTGTATTCTGTATTAGTAGAACTTTTTTTAACATTATTATATTGACATCCCACCTTTTTTCTTATTTTTCTTTTTACCCAGTTTAGAGGCAGCTTAAGAACTAGCATTTTGAGTTTTGGTTGATATCACCTTTTTGTGGCATTTCATAATGGTGGAGAAATGGCTAATATATCTATTCATGTAATATGGGGGGTGGGGGTGGGGAATGAAATCAAACATCAAAAATAGAAAGGAACCTTCAAACTGTAAACTCTTTGTATAGTTCTGCTGTTCAAGGATTCATCTTGTTTACGTGATGGTGATATATGCAACTCCCAAGGTCTAGGCATTGTGTCTCAGGGTTATTTGAACTGTCTACCCCTAAGGCTGGCTCTTATTGCAATTTATTCAATTTACGTCCCCCAATTTATTCAGCTGTTGTTAACTTTTCCCTCTGCTGTTATAACTGGCTTACAAGTCATTTGTCACAGGAATTTGTTATACAGCTGTGACAATTTCCATTTGAAAACTAAGCTCTACAGAGGATTTAGAACCCAAGACAGGAGGAATGAGACACCACCATCCTGCATCAAGTGAGTTAAATCAGCTTAAATCAGATACATTCTGTATTAGGTTTAAGGCTTATAGTGAGTCAGAACACAGCCCTTTAGAAAAAAACATTTTCAAGTTTTGAATTGGTGGACAGACTTAAGAAACAGCAGAATAGCCAAAAGGGATACGCAATGGGAACCTTGGGGGATCAGCTCCCTTGCAGGAATATCTCCTTGTCTCTCCTTGTATTCTGTTTTTATTTCTGTATGTAAAGTAATCATAAGGCATATTAGGTCTTTGGTGCCCTCTTACCCAAAGGAAACTAAACCAGGTTGAGCTGTCAAAGTTTTCATTGCATAGAGAGGACAAAAACCAAGTTATGTGCCTGAATATTTGCAGTGTTGCTGATCCTCCATCCAACATGAGTTTCACATTCAGTCTCTGGTGCCCTCTTACTCAAAGGAAACTAAACCAGTTTGAGCTATCCTTAAAGTCTTCATTGCATAGAGAGGACAAAAACCAAGTTATGTGCTTGAATACTTGCAGTGTTGCTGATCCTCCATTCAACATGAGTTTCACGTTGTATTCACAAACAGAATACAAGGAGAGACAAGGAGATATTCCTGCAAGGGAGCTGATCCCCCAAGGTTCCCATTGCGTATCCCTTTTGGCTATTCTGCTCTTTCTTAAGTCTGTCCACCAACTGTATGACCAGTAGTTTGAGAAAGTAATGCATAGCTTGGACTCTGTATAGATTAGGGAAGTGTATACATCTTAGTTAAGATTAGGGCCACAATGCTTAAAGCACTTCCAATATCAAGAGGAATAACAGAAAGGACACAACAGATTATTCTTCAAGCCCTTTATATAAAGAAGAAGAAAACAGACATTTTTAGCTTGACAGTTGGGCCTATGAAAAGCCCAAAGCCTTCACAATATCAGTGGAATTTACCTCAGAATGGCTTTGTTTTCATCGTATTTCTTGCATGTTTATTATCCAAGATATTCTTTGCTCACATCAGCACTATTTTTATTGACTGTGAGACAATAAAATCTCCACTTGATCAGGGCATATGCAGACCAAAGCAGAGGAGGCTACTGAAGTCCAGAAAAGGATTTCTTAAGCTGGACTTATTTCCAATTGGTTTACCCATGGGAGTCTTGTAGCTTAAAGGTGTAGTGCAGAAAAGCCAATAGAGTGTTGAGAGGAACAAAATTAGAGCAACTAAAATAATAATAAAAGAAACAACTAGGTTAGTTAAGTGCAAGAGTAGGGATTTAAGACAGAACATGCTACGTTGTTTGGTGCAAGTTATAAGTATTGTAAAATAAACAAATAAACATGGTGTCTCAAGTTCTTCCTCCAACCTTGTCTAAGATTTTGAAGATTTGCTTCAAGTATTGGCTTTGAAGCAAATCTAATGATTTTATGGAGACCAACCAAATAGTGTGGTTGATGGATTGGAATTCCTTGTGTTTGAATGATCCATTTATCTATGTTAAATCATGCCAAAGACAATCTGATCATAAATTATTAGCTATGTCAGATATTCTACTATTACTGGTGCAAAGTATTCAAGAAAAGATATAAATAACAACTCTATCTAACTAATATCACTTCCTTTCCTCCTCTTCCCAACCCCCTTTAGAGGTATATTCTATACACTCTATATTCTAATCCAGGGGCGGACAATCTACAGCGTTTTTCAAACTTGGCATCTTTAAAATGTGTGGATTTCAACTTGAGTTGAAGTCCACACATCTTAAAGTTGCCACTTTTGAGAAACACTGATCTACAGGGAACTTATGACCCAGCAGCACTTCATTTTTGGCCCCTCAGCATTCCAACATGATGTTACTGGAATTTAATTGCAAAATGGCTAAATCTCAGTGGCCAATTCTCTTTTTTAAAAGAGTATGAAAGTGACTAGGAACAGCAGGCCTTCTCCCATTCCCTCCCTTAAAACTCAATCCCTAAAACGGGCTGAAATCATACCACTAAAATTCAGAAGTTGAATGACAAAATTTCAGCAGAACAGTTATAGCTCATTTTTCATGATTGTTGGCTGTCTGTGTGTTTAGGGTGGAAATGGGAGTCAGTTGCTACTGCTCCCATTCCCATCTTTAGCACTATCCCTGTAATAAATAAATAGGCTAAATACTTTCAGCCCTGCCTTTCTGGTGATATCCCCATATTCACTAGATGGATTTCTGCTCTAGTTCAGCAGGTCAGGAAGCTATTGTATTTTATTGCTTCTGACAATCTCTCAGAAGTTGTCCTCTTAAGACTTACATTAAAACACATGGAATATGCATATAACACATTGTTGCTAGGCAGTTTTGGGATATGCAGAAATAACATGCAGCCTACATTTCATTTAATATTGATTTTGTCCATAAGAACAGCCATACTTATAATTTCTGATATTTAAAGGATGGACAGAGACAAAATAGTAAATTTGTCATAGGAATGCAACATAAGGTGATAACATGCGTATGTGAATGAACTATTCCAGATAATATGATTTCACCTCAAATAATTTACTTTTCAACTGAGACATTACAGATGTTCAACTAGCCCTCATCCAGTTCTGAATTATTAAAAATCTAATGTTGTACATTCATATGTGAACTTAAGCTGCACATTTTACAGTGAATCAAGTATGGTTGAACGCAAAATCCAAGAGAACAAAGTGGATGAGAAATTCCAAAAGTATGCCCCCCTCCTCATGGAGCCATCTTTGGACCCAACCATTCTGAACAACTTTCATCCAGTTTCTAACCTTCTCTTTTTAGGGAAGGTTGTAGAGGAGTTAGTCATGCTGTAGCTTCAGAGGAATCTGAAAGAAAAGGATTATCTAGACCCCCTTCAGTCAGGGTTCAGGTCTGGGTATGGACTGAGATGGCATTGATCACACTCTTTGATCACCTCTAGCAGGAGTGGGATGGGGGTTGTGTGTCCATCCTTGTTCTCCTTGGTCTCTCAGCAGCTTTCAATAGCATTGATCATGGTATACTTCTGGATTGGCTCCAGGAGTTGAGGGTGGGTGACATGGTGTTGTGCTGGTTCTCCTTCTACTGGGATCAGTTCCCCCTCCCCCATCAATATTGACTGGAATTAACCTCAGAGGTCCAGCCCCTGCCCTTACTTTTTGGGATGCTGCAGGGTTCAGGACTCTCTTCCCTCCTGTTTAACATCTACACTGGGTGATGTCATCCAACAGTTTGGGATGAGGTATCATCAGTATGCTGATGACACTCAGCTTTATATCTTCACTCCAGGTCATCTGAGTGATGCTGTGGAAGTTCTGTCTTTGCGCCTGGAGGATGTGGGGAGTGCAACAGGCTTCAGCGCAACCCAAGCAAGACTGAGAGGCTTTAGGGTTTTGGTCCTCCTGGTTTCTGGGGATCTTCCATCTTTGGTTCTGAATGGGGGTAGCACTGCCTCAAACAGAGCTGCTGCACAATCTGAGGGTCCTTCAGGACTCATGGCTCCTGCTAGAAGAGCAGATGGCAGCCATGGCTAGAAGGGCTTTTGCTTAGCTTTTTACTGTGTGTCAGTTGCACCTGTTCCTGGACCAGGAGTCCTGCTCACAGTCACTCATGCCCTTGTGACCTCCTAATTGGACTACTGCAACATGCTTTACATGGGGCTACCCTTGAAGAGCATTAAGAAGTTTTAGCTGGTGCAAAATATGGCAGTGTGGGCAGTTAATGGCTCCAGTTATCCAGCACACGTGATACCACTGCTCCACAAGCTGCATTGGCTATCAGTTTGCTTCCAAGTGCAATTCCAGGTGATGGTAGTTATCTTGAAAGCCCTACTTGGCTTGGGGCTGGGTTACTTATGGAACCGCCTCTTCCCATTTCTACCTGTCACATGTGATCCAGGGGCATGCTTCTGGTACCATCAGCCAAGGAGTGTCAGCTGGCAGGGCCCCATAGGAAACCCTTTTCTGCAATGGTGCCCACCCTCTGGAACATCATCCCTCCAGAAATTAGGTTGGTTCCAACCCTGCTGGCCTTTTGTAAGGTCTCGAAGACTTGGTTTTGTGCTTGAGCCTGGGGGCTAGGGTGTGTGATGGAGTCCATCTCCTGGTTATGTGGAAAGCTTTTTTACAATTCGCTGGCTGCTGTGTGTTTTATTCTTCATTTTATTTTGTATTTGTATATATTTTTTATTTATTTTAATGTTGTGAACCACCCAGAGTTACATACTTGAGATGGCCATATAAATTGAATGAATGAATGAATGAATGAATGAATGAATGAATAAATAAATAAATAAATAAATAAATAAAGATTCCAAGCTTTTTGAAAGCCTTCCATTTATCCTAAAAATATGGGTGAACCTAAGCTTTCTTATATGCCTTGTTCAGCTAATCTGAAAGCCAGTCTTTTACTTTTCTGGACTTTCTCAGCCTCAAAGGCTTACAGGTGTGTTTCATAATGTAGAACTATTAACAGAATTATAAATACCTACATACAGAGAAGAAAAAAAAAAGGTAAGTGTTCATATTTTATGCAAGTCCTCTACAGGAATAGTATAGCAAAAAAATAATGTTCTTGGTCTGGATGTGTATTCATTTGCTTTAAAAGAAATGGCAAGAGAGAAGAGAAATACAAGGAAGTGTTTCTACTAAATTACACCTCTGGAACTTGTCAGTTGGAATCTAGACAACCAGGGACGCAGAGCACCAGTTCTTCTCTGTGTGTCAGTCACCACCTCCAGCTTCTGTCTCATTTTGCTACTCCCCACTTCCTAACCTCTTTGTTCATTTAATTCTTACTTATAATGAAGAACATGGGGGCATTCAAATGCAAATACAGAGCCTTAGGGGGAGGGGGAGAAGGATGAATCTCGAACAGAAATATATTAATATCCCCTTCCTTCCTTTCCAGATTTTACTCCAAAATTGATTTCAGGGGAGAGAGAGCAAATTCATTGTTTGTAGAATCGAAATCTAAAGAACAAGTGCATCTGCCTTTTCTATTTTTTGCTTTTACCGGGAATAGAAGAGGTTATTAGAAAAGAATTTGGCAAAGGGCAAATATTCATTTAGCAAAGCCACTGCTTTTAACATATACAGTACTTGGAAGCTTTGGTGCCTGAGATCCGAGAAAACAGAAACCGTGGCAAGAAAGCTGTCCATCCCTAGCCACTTTTACTGCTACCCTTTCCCTCTGCCTGCCTTGGCCAAATATGTCTCCTGCTGTTCCTTTCCCGAATTTCTCTCCAATTCTCTTTTGAATAACTCACAGCTATTGTTTTTTCCTCCCATAGTTTATTATTAGCACATGTGATTCACAAACTGAGCTTTCCATTATCTGGTGCCCCTCCAGCTGTGCTGGGACTGCAATCGGATTCTCATCCGTGCCTGTTCTCCATGCCCATCCCCACTCGCCCCCAGAAATTATTTCCAGGCAATGGAAAGTTTGCCAAATAACAGCCGTTCAGAACAAAGGCTGTGATTCTCAGCCCATTGACTAGGAAGATATATATTGAATTTAATGGGGCTGATGTCTGTTCGTATGATTTTGGTTTTGGGTTTTAAATCGTTATTATGAAAAATAAGCTTAGGATAACAAACCAACAGAATCTAGATATTTAGAAACCTACCAACCTCTTTGCCAATATTAGGCGCTTGGTATAATTCTGTCTTTGAACTAAATAAAAAATAGGGAAGCCAAAATATCAGTTGCATGATATAATGATTTCTTTATTGTTCTTAAATGCCTTAACTTAGTGTTTTTAATTAAGAATGTAATAATTTTCTGACTCATCACATTAATTCATAGCCAATTCCCATATAAGTTTCAGGATAAATATAAGAAGGTCTAAACATGCATTGCCACTTAATTTAGAATCAGGTCACTGGTCCTTCTAAATTCTAAACCTGGCAGAACTCTTAACTCCTGGCAAAGACTCTTAAGAAAAATTGCAGATTATGTTTAAGACTTTCTGCAGACAGTATACACAGATCACCACTAAGCCATAGCTTCTTCCCAGGAATGTTAGACCAGATCATTGCTTTCCTTCTGATACATATCTTAGCAAATGGAAGTCCAGGTGGAGTCTGTGAGATTCAGTTCTTTGCCTCTCCACATATGCCTGTAGAAAGACTTTTCCAGCTCTGGATATTCATGGCTGCATTCATAACTGTATTATAACTTGTAGTTTGATTAAAAAAACAGAACACAAAGACATAAACCAGAGTTTCAGTGACTGGGATCACACATCATACTGTGCCAAACCAAAATATATAACATGATGGCTTAGAGCAATGTGAAAATCCAGCCAGTGCCAGAGAACATCACAGTACCAAAGTGGATGAATTGGGAGTCTGTTATGGTTTAAGGCAGTTTTGTATGCTTCTCATACGTGCTTATTATTTAATCAACTCATTGATTAAGCCATGAAATACTGATTTAATGGCCCTGCAATATTTTTAAATAACAATGGCCCTGCAATTGTTTTAAAATACATTGGGAGTAATCATATTAACTGTAATTAATTAAGTGGATATAATTTCATTTAAATTCAAAGTAAGTAAGATTCAGTTTTTGTCTTTGTCCTGATATAACACTCTAAGACCATACAAGAGCCTTGGCCAAACATCCTGCACATCCCTACCATACAGGATTATAGCATTTTCTCTCTCTCTCTCTCTCTTTTCCCCTTTCTCCTCTCCATTCTTTATTCATGAGTTTTCTGTCATGCTGAGAGACTCCCTCAGAACTGCGGAACTCTTGTCTCATTTGACAGATTCCCTCTGGCTCTCCCTCACAGTAAGAATCCCATCAGGAAGACTGGGCCACTTGGAAAAGGTGTGTGTGTGTGTAAAAATAGAATGGGAAAACTCCTGTCCTGGTCTAGTAACTGTGATGGTTTGCTTTACAAGGATGGGATAGAGTTAGAAAGCCAACCAGTGAAATGTTCTGCCTTTCCTGATGTCACTAGCCCCAGTTAGGATATTGGGGAGCTTTACCAGGGTGTTGAAGTTCAAGTAATATTTGTGAGTAAATAATGGTAAGCGTAGGACAAAAACAAATGGTAAAAAGTTTTCCACCACTAAGTTACCTGTTTCAGATGAACTATTTGTCATGATTATGAAACAAATACTCACTGACTTTGCTCTATCCATACTACTGCTATCAAATTATCACCTGTCCCAGATGAGGCCGTCTTTTCATTACTAAATTTATTCCAGAGAAATATTTTTTATGGCCAACAGTAGTTTAAGCTCATCACGGAAGCAGAATTTCACCTGAGTCCCTTGGTGCTTTCTATGTTTATTGATAAGGAGCCTTGAGATTGCAATCTTTTGTGAACAGAGGTCTGTCAGTAGGGATATCAAATTAATCAAGTTTGTAAAAATGAGAAACTGAGTGAAAACAATCTAGAGATCATTTTGCTCAGTTTCATATTATGATTTTATGAAAAAAAAGTTTAAATGAAAATGGGTATACATATTTTAGCACATTTCTTAATATGCAGAGTTTTGTAAATGATTTATCTTAACGTAATATATTTTGGACTGTATATTCCCCTAATGCAAATATTTTTCTATGCATTTTCTTTTTAGTGGTGAATCGTATCACAATATTTGTAAAAATACAGATTTATGCCTGTAACATCTGTTTTGCCTAAGGATGTGGAAAGTATGAATTTAATAAATTTGTAATGGTACACAAATCCTGCCCCCATACTAAGATCTAAGAGATAGTTAATAAGTCTTTAAAAATAATTGCATTGAATGGCTAGGCAAGCCCTATACTACATTTATTTACAGCAGTGTTTCTCAACCTTGGGAACTTTAAGATGTGTGGACTTGAACTCCCAGAATTCCCCAGCCAGCATGAAGAGGCACTCATTTCCCTTATCTGTCTGCTGATTCAGGAACCATTACCTTCATTTTTTTTTCTTATTTATAATTTTGTAGCAAAATTATAAATACATTGTATTTTAATCATATATATTATAATTTACCCACTGATTAGCTAGGATCATCCATGGGATCAGCTGGAAAAGGCTTCTCTCACTATAAATTGATTTTATTTCATAATAATGAACTCAGCACATAGCCATGTTAATCGTGAAAAGTACTTGAAATGTTTATAAGTTTATCTTCAAGTTGAATGTATATTCAACTTCTTAAAGTTCCCAAGGTTGAGAAACACTGATTTACAGCATCTGAATTTCAATCCATCTTCAGGCTGATTGAGGCATATCTTAGGATCTCATATTCCCAGATACCTCATTTTTAGCTAGGTAGAAAAGTTTTGATCCCTTTTAGAACAAAGGTGGAAGCTGGGTACTGGAGCTAATTAAAGGAGAGAAGCAACATTCTCTTCCTGAGCTTGTGATTAATGGTTGCAATCCACAGGATGCTGTAAAAGTCCAGGGAAGCAAGCAGAAGACATTTGTTTCAGGAATCTGTTGCTCACCAAGGAAAAGGAAACAAGTCTAGCCAGAAAACTACACTAGAATTGTAGTATTTTTTTTTCTCTGTTACTATGTAAACCTTATTTCCTCTGTATAAGCTTTGTACATGCATTTAATCAACTTGGAGCCTCTTTTGTACAGAGTTGCCTCTAAGTCTAGAGCAGCCCAGCACCTTCTTGGGCCAGGAATTCTCCAACTTTGCAGAGCTACAACAACCCAACTAAACTGTGTGATCTACTCTTTAATAAAAGTGTGATTTCATTGAGGCTGGGATTTGGTTTGGTGTTGCAAACTTTCATTAGCATGAAGAGGCACTCATTTCCCTTATCTGTCTGCTGATTCAGGAACCATTACCTTCATTTTTTTTCTTATTTATAATTTTGTAGCAAAATTATAAATACATTGTATTTTAATCATATATATTATAATTTACCCACTGATTAGCTAGGATCATCCATGGGATCAGTTTGAAAAGGCTTCTCTCGCTATAAATTGATTTTATTTCATAATAATGAACTCAGCACATAGCCATGTTAATTGTGAAAAGTACTTAAAATGTTTATAAGTTTATCTTCAAGTTGAATGTATATCTGTAATTAAATACAGTTTAAAACTTTTTTTTGCACATGGCCCCATGCTGCTTTTATAGTCTCATTAATACTTTTTGTTCCTCCTTGCTCACTGAACCATGGATGTAATCTATTTTTGTTTTGCTTTTTTGTGTACATCATGAAGAAGCCAATCAGATTTATGGCTGAGTCTTACTTCATTGTCATTAATGAGACTTCATCTGAAAGGTGCAGATCAGGTCTTCAGGGCTGTCTCTGTTCTCCAACACCTTGCCAATACATAGGCTCTCATGATGTTTCTGGGAGTGTATTGCCTAGACTTGCTACTCTCTGTCTATGTGCTTAGTCAAGGACCATTCTAATAGTGTTGTCCATTATGTGTTAGAAAGCCCTGTGTAATCTTTTGGGGCAGTATAATGGCACATGATCATAGTACCCAATTTCAAAAAGTAGGAAGGGTCAGAATACAGAACTGTGCAGGGCTAAGTAAAAAAAATTAGATGTAATTAAATTTCATTTAAACATAATCAAAATTGAAGGTCCTATAATTAGTCCCCATGTATTCAATCATCTCTCCTTTTGATCACATTAAACATTAAATCTAGAAGCAATATTTGGAGGGACTCTGTTAGGAACCAAGATTTTCCTGGTAGAAGTAGTCCTGGGCCTTCAGACTATATCTCTTAGGAAAAAGCTAATACTTAGAAACCTGAGTCAAGGCCAGCATCAAATTAGCACCACAGTAGTGATGGGTTTGGATTATGAGAACAAGCAAGGATCTCTGAAGGGATTTTTGGAAGGGAGGGGCCTTGTCATGCCTGGGAGAAGCTCCTCATGCTGCCTAATAGTAGGGCCACCCCCTACAAATGTAGCAACCATTGCTGTTAACAAAACAACTGTGGTGTAATATACAGACATGGGTATTTTTAGTGGTGTATCCCTGCTGGCATCAGGGCTTATTGAAATAAGATTTAATGCAGCTTGTAGTGAAATCAATAACAGATTTATATTATTTTGGAGTATGTTGGACCAGGCCTTTGAGATAAAAAATAGTTTTAGTTGCCAACAAGCATTTCTGGAGGAGCCCCCAGATTTACATATAATATGGCATTTTGAAAAACTATTTATCCATTACAGGTGTATATTCTCTTTTACAATTCTCTTTCTTTGGTTAGTCCTAATATTGGCTTTTCAAGGAATAAGTCATCAGAATGATTGAAACATTTAAAGTCTGGACAGAAAAGAGAAGCACCAAGATCTTTTCTCTGACTCACAGACAACCCAGCAAAAGGATATGGATGGGTGAATAGCTGGCATGGATGGATTTCACCCAAAACTGGGCTGCAGACAGCTGTTTGAGGTGACTGGGCAGATGAAGATCAGATGTGCCAAATTACTTGCCTTATAGTGAAGTGGAGATGGGTGAATGGACAGGGGAGATTTCACCCTTCAAGGGGTCTAATCAGCTGAGTTGGATGGAGTTATGTACCAAGAGAACTGAAAATATCTGTGTTTTGAAAGAACTGAGAGTTGAAATAAAAAATCAGGATCCTAGGATATCAGGACTATACTTTCTCTTCTTTACCAATTCAAATTTGTCAAGGTTGCTTACACAATCATGTGATGAAACTTCACTTCAAATCTGTCAAGGTCAGTTACACAAAATTTGCATAAAATCAATGAAAAGTCAGAATTAAACACTCTTAAAAATTTTTTAAAGCCTCGGGGTTTTTTTAAAGTCCTTGCCTACAGCCTAAGTGAGACCTCTCACTTCATCATACTTGCCATCTTTTATCTTTATTTTTTATGTTTTATTGATTTTATTATAATTTCTTTGATTGTTGTGAGCTGCCCAGATTCATTGAGAGTCAGGCAGCTATATAAAAGTTTAATATATCATCATCATCATCAGTATTATTATTTAGATACCAAGCAAATCTGTTCAAGAAAAATATTCCATAATAGGAGCAGCACTACTGAGAAGGCTGTCATTCAAATCATTGTCTGTTACACTTAAGATTCAAATTATAATAAACTCTAAGCTGTATATTGTATTAAAAACCTATGCATAAAAGGATATGATCCAAAATACACTGGATATCATTAGCAACAATTGACATACAAACATTCCCCTTTAGGGAAAAGCAAGTAGTATATCAAGTTCCAAAGATATATGAAAGAGCCAAGTCTTTATAACTTTTCAAAAACTCAGAAGTTCTAAACTCTGGAGGAATACCGTTCCAGAGATGGAAGGCAACAACTGAGAAGGTCCTACTCTATGGAACCTGCAGATGACATTTCTCAAGAGAAAAGACTTACAGAAAGCCTTCTCCTAGTCTTAACCCACTGGCAGAAAACCCACTGAAATAGACCAGGATAGTTAGAACCACAAAAGAGATCCTGGGTCTCTACAGATGCTACCTGTTTGAGCACTTTGACCTGGAAAGGAATATTAGTATCAGACTAATAGCTGCTACAGTTCTATGAGAAGCCTTTTTTTGAAGGGCAGACTCACACTAACCTTTTAAAGAAGAATTTAACACTTCCTATGCCCAGCTATAATGTTATGAACCACCAGGGATCAAAAAACCTGAGCAGACAAATGATATGATGTCATTGTCCAAGAACCATGTCCAAACTCTCAAGCTTCTTAATCTGAATATGATTTCATAACATGGGTTAAATGAGCTTTTGAAAGCAGCATAGCTTGATCCGTGGCAATGACTTATCCAGATGAAGATGAATTAAGCTGTTTCACCTGTAATATGACTATGATTCATATGTGAGCTGTTGATTAACATTATTTTTTACTGACTCATCTTATATTTATATAGTATCCTTCAGAATATTTCTCAAGTTCTGTTCAAGTGAAGAAAATAGCTGGCTGCTTCAGGTCTAGGTATACTCATTCAATAAAATTTGGTATAAATTTGTGCATCACTGTTGCCTTGCATGGACTTAGCTAAATAAACAGCTTAGTGATTTTCCTCTACCCTGATGAAAATGAGGACAGTCATACAGCTCTTTTGTTCATGGGGATCTGGCCACAGGAAGATTTAAATAATATATGTGTGTAAAGTAAAGTGTTTTAACTAGATTTTCTCTGCATGTAAAATCTCAAATGCTATATTAAGGACTATCAGATTCAAAGATGAAAGGGATAATGTAGTAACTTTTAGTAGTTTCTTGTCAAGTTACCATGAAAACATACAAAACAATACAAGACAGTGGAAAGCAAAAATAATATAGTTTCTATAGAGTTCATCAGTTAAGATGATGATGATGATGATGATGATGATGACTGGTAATCTACAATTAGATTCACAGTCAGAGAGGACCTAAGAATGATTAAGGTAGCGCCCGAGAATATAGGCAGTTCCAAGCAGGGTGTTTTTTTGTAAAATTAGTGTGTTCAGGTTTGATAAATTCAAAATTTCCAAATATCAAGGGAGTCCTTTAGGCATTGCTCCAAGGGCTCCAGTCATGATCGGTATAACAACAGATTTCCTTTTCCTCAAGCATTCAACTTCGATCTGCAAATCCCAGTATTTCATAATTTTTTCCAATTGCTTTTCCTCCATCCTAGCATCACCCAGTATAGCAACATCAGTGAACCAGACTTTCTTCTTCTTAATGACTGTTATATCAGGCACGTTATGAACAAGGTGCCTGTCCCTTCGGATTTTAAAGTCCTGTAAGAACTTAACCCATTCATTTTCCAAAACCTTCTCAACTTGATGGTCCCAGGGGTTCTTGCTACATTCAAATCCAAATCTCTGGCAAAGTTTCTAATGAATAATTTGGCAACTCAGTCATGATTTATTGTCCGTTTGCTTATTGTCCGTTTGCAAAATTTTGCTGCAGCCACTAATCAGATGGTCAATTGTTTCATCCTTTTCACTATAAGGGTGACATTTACTGTTGTTCGTTACATGATGAATTTTCGCTTTCATGCAATTAGTTGGCAAAGCTTGTTCTCGAGCTGCTAAAATAAAGCCTTCAATTTCTTTCTTTAACACTCCTGATCTTAAGCAGCTCCATGTGGGGTTTTTAATCGGCTTTTCCTTCTATATCCTTCAAGTACTGACCGTGCATCAGCTTGTTCTTCCAATTAACAAATAGGTTTTCAATTGTTTCTTTTCTCTACTCATCCTTCACCTTTGTTGTTTTCAAAAGCTTTCCTTGATTGACTTTCTTCAATAAGGATTCTTCATTTTTCTTAATATAGTCCTTGAAGCCATGTTTTTTTATTCCTCCCAGTTTGTTTCACCTGAAGTCGTCCTCTGCCCGCTTCGGCTCTTGGCAAATGCAGCCAATCAATATCGTTTTTCAGGTGAAAAGCATGGCATATTGTCATTAAGTTTCTTGTTTTCTGATCCAAGTTACCAAGTTCCATCTGGCTCCAGTCAACTATTCCTGCTGTACATCATATAACAGGGACTGCCCAGGTATTGACTGCTTTGATGATGTTTCCACCATTTAGCTTTGACTTCAAAATTTTTCGAACTCGTTTAATATATTTAGCAGAAGTGCTTTCTTTGACTTGGTTCTTTAATAAATTGGAAACTTCAAAACTCCCAAGTATTTGTAGCCTTTTTCTGGTGCTACTGCCTTTATGAAATCTTCATTGTCAAGCTGTATTTCATCATCTTCAACAATTTTGCCTGCCTTTATGGCTACAGTTACACACTTGCCACTGCCAAATTGTATTCCAATATCTTTGCTGAATTCTTTTGTACTTTTTAGCAAGGAATCCAGTTCAGCCTTTGTTTTTTTCAAATAGTTTTAAGCCATCCATATAGAGTAAATACAAAATTTTTACTCCTTTTAAAGCCAATTCATATCCACAGTTTGTCTTATTCAAAACTGTTGTCAAAGGTGATAATGAGTCACCTTGAAAAATTCCACATTTAGTTTCAACTTCTCCTAACTCTTCCCCATTAACTGTCAGCTTCATTTGCCAAAACTTCATTGATGTATTCATAAATTGCCAAATATTCTGCTGATTCCAAAAATTTTGAGACATTTCTCAATCCAGCTATGTGGAACAGAATCAAATGCTTTTTATAGTCTATCCAAGCCATAAACAAATTTGTTCTTTTTTTCAAATTCTTCAAAACCAGCTTGACGATCAATAATTGGTCCTTCGTTCCAGTAGAGTTTTTGCAGCATCCTTTTTGTTCTACAGGGAGTAAATCATTCCTTTTCAGATAGCTATAAATTTGATTTGTGATTATGCCTGTAAGTAGCTTGTATGTGGTTGGCAAACAGGTTATGGGTCTGTAGTTTCCAGGCTCATTTCCCTTCTTTTTGTCCTTCTGAATTAGGAATGTCCTTCCAGTTGTTGTTCTTGTTGTTGTTAGCACCATTTTTAATAATTTAGTACTTTAACAAAACCTCACAGATTTGGGTTTTTTTTCTTCTTGGGTTCCATGGAGTTGTTATCAATGTCTATTCTTGAGATCTTATCAAGACAGAATATTTAGAACAGCTTTCCTTCGTTATTAAACTACAACTTTCCCAGCCTGCATGCATAAATCAGGTGACTGATTTAGAATATCTTACTAAAATGAAGAGCTATTCTTTCATTTTCCCTAGAGACAGGACCATATCGCTTTTGGGATTTCAGCACCAACACAGGGCTCACCATTATTTCAGACAGAGCCACTTCCTTGAGACAGTCTATCTTGTTTCAATCTGTATGCATATAGCAGCTGTGGGGTGTGATTTTTTTTGTTGGACCATAGCAAGGCAGGGGAAAGGAAATCTAAATTCTCCCTTCCTCCTGGTATCTTAAGTGCTGCTCTGTGCCCCCTCTCCCCAGCTGCTATTGCTAGATTTTTAAAATGCATAAATTGTGTTCATACAATGAACATCACGTCTAGTTTGCATCTGTTTTGTTGTTGTTGCTGGTAGACTGTTAGCATGCTCCATCATACTGTCTCTTCCACAGACATTGGCCTATTTCTGGTCTTCAGTCTTCTCCAAGGAAGTTGAAATTCTTCAACCATCTCTCCTTGAGAGGATTCCCCATAGCAGTGACAGTAGCATCACTGATAACAGAAAGCCACACAGGAAGTGTTCCCTGATGATCTCATCTCTTGGGATTGAATGGAAGCTAGGAAGGCTGCAGGCAAAATAATTGTTCAGTGAAATAAAAGTACACACACACCTCTTGGTCATCTCATCACTAAATATGAACAAGAGCACCACACCCCAGTCATGAGAATTTCAGTAAGATTCTCTTCTCCTCTGAAATAACTACATACATATATGTCCATCACACTATTCCCTTTTGATTTAAATAACACTATGCAAAGTCCAGAAAAGATGTAAGAAATAATAAACAAAGAAATTAAAAGCATAAGAGAAAAAATCAACATGTAGCTAAATCTAGTTTACACCAACACCGTTCACTAGACATCCCCATATTTTTTATCATTGAAAATTATCCTTATTTTCACTACATCCATACACTACTGTAATTGTTCTTTTTGTTGTTGGTCTCATTTCTCCTTTTTTCAGGATTTCATCAACTCTCTCAATCCAGTTAGCCTTTTTTTATATATTAGTTTTGCAATTTGATCCTCATACATTCTGTTGATATGTCTGAGCCCTTTCAGTGTGCTTTTGTACGTGTCACTCACTTTTGAATTCAGTCCACATATATTCAGCACCCATTTCTACTTGACCCCATCTCGTTTTACCACACACTTCTTAAGTAATCAATTTCCACTGTATTCAACTTATTTTTATGTTTCTTTTGAGATACCCAGTTCCATATAACAAAGTAGACAGAAGCATGCCCTTATATGCAGCCCTTCTGACTTCTTTAAGGAGCATTTATTTTTTCAAACAAAGAGTATGCTACCTGCCACCTTTTTATCAGCATTTCCATTTTTCCATTTTCCATCTGTTTTCTCACCTTTAGTAAAGATTCTAACAAAGTTCACAAATTCATCTACTTGCTCTAGGTTTTACCATACATGTACAACTTGCAGTTGCTCATTACATTTTCCCCACTGAATACTACTATTCTGGTCTTTGATACATTAATTTTCATATCCATATTTCTCATTGTATCATACAGTCTAATTTGCCATTAGTAATTTGAGTTTTCAGCCAATAACACCATAAGTATTCCTTGTATATAAATATCCACAGTTCCTTATTCTCATCCTTTCCTTATCCATAAATACATTGAATAATCAAGCAGACTTCCCATCTCCTTGTCTTATCCTGTGGTCAATGATGAATCATTTGCTAAACATTTCATTTATTTTTACAAATGTTTTATTTATTCATCTGAATCCATTCTTAATACACTCAGTAATCAGTCATCATACCCATGCAAAATATTCCATTATTCAAGACTATTCACTTTATCATATGCATTTTCTTCTTCTTCTCAGTTTCATATATTTCTCAATGAACTGCTCAAAACTGAATGTGCTAATAGCAGTATAAGTTATTTCTCTGTACTCTAATTTCAGAAGAACACTTTACTTTCACTTAGTCATATCACTGAGGTCAGCAAGACAACAGAAGTAGACCTTGTTAGAAAAAACTGCTTGGAGCACTAACTTTTTATATGAAAACTGTTTAGATTCCAGTTTGATCAATTCTTATTATCCCAGAGAAATAAACCTGTATCATTGCTTTTAGTTCCAGGGATGATATAGGGGCTATCAAGTTAAGCTGCATAAGGCAGAAGTGCACAATCCAAGGGCCATATGTAGCCTTCTAAAGGTTTGGACATAATATCATTTTCCAATAGTTAATGTGACAGAAAGGAAAAATAAATAAATGCTAATTAATCATACTAAATCACTTCTTGATGAAACTTTTCACCAAATCAAATTTAGTTATCCTGGCCCTGTTCATTTCAAGAATGACTTTTAAATTTTTTAAATTTAAAACAAAAATGTATTTTCAGAAAAATATTATCTTTAAATGGACAGCTAATTTGGGTTAAGAATTACTCTTAATGCGTCTACAAAATGAAGTACTGAACTGTGATGCTCAGTTGGAAAAGTTTGCATATTCATAACATAGGAGAAGGAAACAAGCATTGGTACTTTAAACAAGTATTTAGCTTGTTGTTCCAGACTTGTTCAGACAGGACTAGCATACCCAAATCTCTTTTGCTATGCATCCAGAGCAGACACCTCTTCTTGCATCATGTCTTACAAAATATAGGTGGAATCACTTGGAAGATGCATCTCAGCCTATTGACTATGAGTTTAAATTTCCAGTTTCTCTTTGGAAATTGCCCATCTCACACAGAAATACATGTGAGATATCTTTGTCTTCAAAAAATTAGCTAAGGATCACATTGTACAGCTCCAGTTGTCCTCCCACCAAATACTGCTTTGGTTAATTATGATGGTAATTTAAGTTCTTACCAGTTAAGTGTTGGTTAACTAATTCTATGTTCTGTTTTATTTCAGAAAGAAGGGGCTATATCTTAACTTTCTTTTGCTTGCTGTTTAAGTAAATAGAATAATTTAGAACCTGGAATTGATTTACTGATTTTAACTAGGCTACAGTTAATCTTATTAGATGCTGGACTATTTGGCATGCAAAGTACACTGGTTTCACTGAGATGAAAGAAGTTTTGAAGAAAAAGCCTATCCACTCATGACTCATATAAAATACAGGAACAAAAATAAAGAGCTCTTACACCAGTAAGAGTCCTGAGAAAATTGTTTATATACAAAAAACCAGCTCTTTGTCTTCTTCCTGGTTCATCATTTGCAGCAAAAGCTGTTCCCTCTTTCTTTCCTTTCCTTCTCACTAGTTCCCTCTTGGTTGAGCCTTGTAGCAGCCAGCCAGATATGGCTTCTTTTTCATTGCCCATGAACTGGATCCACAGTCAACAGTGCTTTGAGAGAGAAGGGAAGAGTTGAGGACCACAGCAAAGCTCAGGATAGAGCTAAATGAATTAGAGAGGGCAGAAAAAGCTGCCCAAATGGAACAAGTTTATAAATGAACACAGGTAAATTACCATTAACCAATGTAGCCACTCTTACTCCCTTTTACTGTTAGCCATCGTGGAAGAACAATGCATGTGTTATTTTCTCTTGCTTGATAACCTTGGGTGTTCCTTCTCTTCAGGCTGGGATTTTTTTAAAGAAAAAAGGACCTTTAAATGAAATGGCTTCCTACATACTGTTAGTAATTTTATCTACACAGCTCTTAACTATCTTTTTCCCCAAGCTTTCTTTCAATGGAAGTTTTTTTGTATCCTGGACATGCTGTATGATTATATGGAGACATGAAATATGTACTCATCCTTAATAGTCTGTTATGCCAGCAATCCTCCTCCATATGGAAAGAACATTTCATACTCAGGTCATCCATCACATTTAATGCTGTTAAGTTCTAAACACAGACTGTACAACCCATAGGAAGTTGTTGTTTTTTTTAGAAAAGCCCACCCTCCTCCTAAAACTTTCAGATTTGCTCAGCATCACAGCAGCCATGGATGGCATTACTTCCACACTTCAAGGCTCATGATCATGTGACTGCCTAAAATTTCTTAAGTCATGAATGACAAGTCTGATTTACAGGTAAGACAAAGCTTTATTGTATTTTCTCTTTCCAGGCTATGTTCTTTGAAGGCTTTGCAAATAGGATTGATTTGTTTCTGGTCTGCAGGCAAGATAAGAGGAGGGACTTTTAATTATTTGAGACAGGTGCCAATTGAATTTTGGTTCAAGATGTAAATAGTTTCTGAATTGGCTGACTCTTGAGGACTGATCTACATGTTCAACAAAACTATACAGCCAAATCTGAAACTCTTCCTCTCCAGGTTTAAAACAAGTAAACAAATGACCTCTGTGAAAAGAGAGACAAACCAGGGAGTATAGAGTAGAACAATCCTCCAGCTGATCTCTTGAGCTGATCTCTACAAATACATCCTTTTCAAGGAGGATCCAATGACTATTTCTTAGGCTTTACAGCTCTACCCAGCCATATTTCACTACAAGGAGTCAAGCAAGGCCTACCTATAGAACAGATGCATTTAAGAGCCTAGTCTAAATGGTCATCATTTGGTTGAACATTTTATTTCTTTTGCAAGTTAATTTTTGAACTCTCTTTGTTTTATTATTGGAGTTTAATTAATTGAAGCACATACAGAGAAAGAGAGAGAGAAACTAGCCCTGTAAATAGAATCAAACAGGCTGGTTGCTGACTGGTGGCAGATGGCTTCCGTGTGTCTTCTTAACACCCGCTTCTTTTGAGCAGCAGGTCAAGGGACACAGATGCTACTGTGTCTGCTGTCATATCACAACACAGGGATGCAGAGAATACTAGAAGTTCAAAGTTAAGGTAAGCTATCCTAATAGTTCACTTAGCCATATTCTTGCATCATTCCCTTTCTATTCTTCATTCTCTGGATTTACTTCTATCTCATGTTCATCAGTAGGAAGTAAGACCACAGTACTGAAATATTCAAAAATCTGAGAAAGAATTTATGTTTGTAAAAGCATTGGCCTGGAAATTAAAAGCTTTGCATTCCTTTAGCTTATCCTTTAAAGTGTAAGATTTCTGGTATAATATGCAGGATGATTTTAGTGTATTTGGTTTCTTGCAGAAATATCAGAGGTATTAATTTATCTGACTGAAAAGGAACACTTTACAGCCAATTTGCCTCTTTAGTATAATCTAACATTATGGTCCTTCTGGGACTGGAAATAGAAACTTCAAATGGTAAGTGTGGGATCAAAGTTTGCATTCTTACCATGAATATAACAACAGCAAATTCTCTGTACATAAAAACTGAGAACATTTATAATACCTGCTCTAAGGAATTAAGATTATGACTTGTGAAAAGTGGGAGAGGCCTGGAATGGAGGGAAAACACAAATAGGGTTTAAAAAAAAAGATGATGGGAAGTGAGCAGATAGATTTCATGATGATGAAAATAAGATATTAAAAGAGAAAAGATGGGCAGCTGAACAGAGACAAGGAAAAGCAACAGAATAGAGAAAACAATTATGGCTCCCTGACTAGTGAAAAAAAATTAAACCCCACAATGGAGGTAGACTAAAGACAATGGTCTGAAAATGACAACTATATGTGGAGAGTCTGTAAACGCCTTTGGTTTGGGTTTGACTTATTTGTATTTCATTAATGTTATATTTCTTAGCAGGTGAATGCTTATAGCTTCTGAAAAAGCTAAGCATAGGTCTGCTTGATTAGTACTTGGATGGGAGGCAATCGGAACTTCCAAGGCTGTAGGTTTGATTAAAAAGAAAAAAAAATATTCCCAAAATTGGTAATGAAAAACCACTTCTTTATTACATGGATGTGTCCATGAAATCACCTGAAATTAAGCTTGAGTTAGGGAAGATACAACTTTCCCATTTAATTAAATCTTAAAATAATGTATACTAATCTATAACTATACTATGAAATCTAGAATTAATGGATTCCATTTAGTAGACAAGATTGTTGTTGTTGTTGTTTAGTCGTTAAGTCATGTCCGACTCTTCGTGACCCCACGAACCATATTGCGCCAGGCCTTCCTGTCCTTCACTGCCTCCCTGAGTTTGCTCAGTTTCATGCTCATTGCTTCAGTGATGCTATCTAACCATCTCATCCTCTGCCGTCCTCTTCTCCTTTTGCCTTCAATCTTTCCCAGCATCAGGTTCTTCTCCAAAGAGATCTCTCTTCGCATTAGGTGACCAAAATATCTGAGCTTGAGCTTCATTATCGATCCTTCCAATGAGCAATCAGGGTTGATTTCCTTTAAGATTGACTGTTTGACCTCCTAGCAGTCCAGGGGACTCTCAAGAGTCTTCTCCAGCACCACAGTTCAAAGGCATCAATTCTTCGGCGCTCGGCCTTTTTTATGGTCCAGCTCTCACAGCCATACCTTACTACTGGAAAAACCATAGCTTTGACTATGCGGATCTTTGTCGGCAAGGTGACGTCTCTGCTTTTTAATATGCTATCTAGGCTTGCCATAGCTTTCCTCCCAAGGAGCAAGCGTCTTTTAATTTCATGGCTGCAGTCTCCGTCTGCAGTGATCTTGGAGCCCAAATAAATGAAGTCTGTTACTGCTTCCATTTCTACCCCTTCTATTTGCCAGGAATTGATGGGTCCAGATGCCATGATCTTAGTTTTTTTAATGTTGAGTTTCAAGCCAGCTTTTGCACTCTCCTCTTTCACCCTCATCAAGAAGCTCTTTAGCTCTTCACTTTCTGCCATTAGGGTGGTATCGTCCGCATATCTGAGGTTGTTGATGATTCTCCCTGCAATCTTAATTCCAGCTTGTGATTCTTCCAGCCTGGCATTTCTCATGATGTACTCTGCATATAGGTTAAATAAGCAGGGTGACAGTATACAGCCTTGTCGTACACCTTTCCCTATTTTGAACCAATCGGTTGTTCCATGACCGGTTCTGACTGTTGCTTCTTGGCCCGCATACAGATTTCTCAGGAGACAGGTAAGGTTGTCTGGTACTCCCATCTCTTTAAGAATTTGCCACAGTTTGTTGTGATCCACACAATCAAAGGCTTTTGCATAGTCAATGAAGCAGAAATAGATATTTTTCCGGAACTCTCGTGCTTTCTCCATGATCCAGCGAATGTTGACGATTTGATCTCTAGTTCCTCTGCCTCTTCGAAACCCAGCTTGTACATCCAGTAGTTCTCGGTTCATGTATTGCTGAAGCCTAGCTTGTAGGATTTTGAGCATAACCTTGCTAGCATGTGAAATGAGTGCAATTGTGCGATAGTTTGAGCATTCTTTGGCGTTGCCCTTCTTTGGAATTGGAACATAAACTGACCTTTTCCAATCCCGTGGCCACTGTTGCGTTTTCCAAACTTGCTGGCATATTGAGTGCAGCACTTTAACACCATCATCTTTTAGTATTTTAAATAACTGAGCTGGAATACTGTCATCTCCACTAGCTTTGTTGTTAGCAATGCTTCCTAAGGCCCACTTGACTTCACTCTCTAGGTTGTCTGGCTCAAGGTCAGTGATCACACCAGCGTGGACATCAGGGACATTAAGATCTTTCTTGTATAGTTCTTCTGTGTATTCTTGCCACCTCTTCTTAATCTCTTCTGCTTCTGTTAGGTCCCTGCCTTTTTTGTCCTTTATCATGCCCATCTTTGCACTAAACGTTCCTTTCATATCTCCAATTTTCTTGTAGAGATCTCTAGTCTTCCCCATTCTATTGTTTTCCTCAATTTCTTTGCATTGTTCATTTAAGAAGGCCTTCTTATCTCTCCTTGCTATTCTCTGGAAATCTGCATTCAGTTGCTTATATCTTTCCCTTTCACCCTTGCTTTTCGCATTCCTTCTTTCCACAGCTATTCGTAAAGCCTCATCAGACAGCCATTTTGCTTTCTTACATTTCTTTTTCTTTGGGATGGTTTTGGTTGCTGCCTCCTGTACAATGTTATGGACCTCCGTCCATAGTTCTTCAGGCACTCTGTCTACCAAATCTAATCCTCTAAATCTATTCATCACCTTCACTGTGTACTCACAAGGAATATGATCTAAGTCATATCTGAGTGGTCTAGTGGTTTTCCCTACATTCTTCAATTTAAGCCTACATTTTGCAGTAAGAAGCTCATGATCTGAGCCACAGTCAGCTCCTGGTCTTGTTTTTGCTGTCTGTATAGAGCTTCTCCATCTTTGGCTGCAAAGTATATAATCAATCTGGTTTCGGTATTGACCATCTGGTGATGTCCATGTGTAGAGTTGTCTCTTGTGTTGTTGGAAAAGAGTGTTTGCTATGACTAGCTTGTTCTCTTGACAGAACTCTATTAGCCTTTGCCCTGCTTCATTTTGTACTCCAAGGCCAAACTTGCCTGTTATTCCGATTACTCCTTGACTTCCTACTTTAGCATTCCAATCCCCTATGATGAAAAGGACATCTTTTTGGTGCTAGTTCTAGAAGGTGTTGTAGGTCTTCATAGAAGCGGTCAACTTCAGCTTCTTCAGCATCAGTGGTTGGGACATAGACTTGGATGACTGTGATATTGAATGGTTTGCCTTGGATACGCACTGAAATCATTCTGTCGTTTTTGAGGTTGTACCCCATTACTGCCTTTCCCACTCTCTTATTGACTATGAGTGCAACTCCATTTCTTCTAAGGGTTTCTTGCCCACAGTAGTAGATATAATGGTCACCCGAATTAAATTCACCCATTCCCATCCATTTCAGTTCGCTGATTCCCAAGATGTCGATGTTCAATCTTGTCATCTCATGTTTGACCACATCCAGCTTGCCTTGGTTCATAGATCTTACATTCCAGGTACCTATACAGTATTGTTCTTTACAGCATCGGGCCTTCTTTTCGCTTCCAGATACATCCACAGCTGAACGTCCTTTCGGCTTTGGCCCAGCCGCTTCACTCTTTCTGGAGCTACTTGGAATTGCCCTCTGCTCTTCCCCAGTAGCATATTGGACACCTTCCAACCTGAGGGGCTCATCTTCCGGCGTCATATCTTTTAGCCTTTTAACATTGTCCATGGGGTTTTCTTGGCAAGGATACTGGAGTGGGTTGCCATTTCCTTCTCCAGTGGACCACATTTTGTCAGAACTCTCTGTCATGACCTGTCCGTCTTGGGTGGCCCTGCACGGTATAGCTCATGGCTTCACTGAGTTACGCAAGCCCCTTCGCCACAACAAGGCAGTGATCCATGAAGGGGGTAGACAAGATACAATGGATCAAATTTCCATCTGGACATCACCTCAAAATAACAGATGTGCAGGTACTCTTCACTTAACAACAATAGGGACTTGAAAATTGGTCATTAAGGAGGCAGTCATTAAGTGAGTCACCATGTGACCAGACCCAATTTTATGACCATTTTACGATGGTTGTTAGATGAATCACCGTGGTCGTTAAGCAAATCATGTGGTTGTGAAGTGAATCATGTGGTCGTTAAGTAAATCCAGTTTCCCCAATGGACATTTTTTGCCAGAATTTGCTTCACAACCATGTGATTTGCTTAAAGGCCATGTGATTTGCTTAACAACCATCATAAAAAAGGTCACAAATCACGATCACTTGACCACGGGGGTGGTGTGACAGTTTGTGACAGTAATAAGTGCAAATATAGGTCATAAAGCATTTTTTTCTGAGGCCATTGTAACTTTAAATTGTTGTTAAACAAACAGTCATTAAGTGAGGACAACCTGTAATGTTAATTCAACCTTAATTTTGCAACTTCTGCAGCAATTTACATTGTTTGCATTATGGCATTATAATGCAAATGATGCAAACTATGTCATTTGTGTAGTTGATACTACATAGTTAATGATAGCCCAATTCCCAACCTAAGATGTTATGCTTTATTCCTTATTTGCTATTTTCCTAAATTTAGCGTCACTTGGAGAAAGCTAGTTAAACATGCAATGTTTCACATGCATGTTAAAGAGTTCATTGACCCATGGCCTCTATAAAGGGTAGAATGTCCTGTGACTGAGCACATGTGGCTGAAAGATTAGGCTGCAGAATCAGGCCTTATTTTCTCCACAAAACAATTCCTTAAAGTTGATTATGTAAGCAAGCACTTCATTAGCAAATTATTTTTGACAGCTTGATCATCAGCCATTTGCTCATGTTATGTTGAGTACTTTTATCTGTCCATGATTAAGTTTGTTGCCTGGCTGATTTTAAAACTGCAAATCTACTTATTTCATCCCCTAGTAAAATACACAAATTGGAATATTGTGAAGAAGTAGTTTCTGAGGTTTTCATCTATGGGAAAGGTGGCCCTAGAGCTCTAAACTGAGTGGTAGCTCTGCTTTAAAAGGAAGGAAGGAAGGAAGGAAGGAAGGAAGGAAGGAAGGAAGGAAGGAAGGAAGGAAGGAAGGAAGGATTCTTGATTCTTTTAAAAAAGGAGGGAGTCAGTAATTTTTATGCCTTCAATTCTTTGGCTTCTGCCTGTATTCAGTGTATCATTCCTTAAGAATGAATGAATGTACACTCATGCAACTCAACTCCAGAATTTAATGGAGGGCTACATCTTTAAACACTTTTCCTAGGTAACTCACCAGGTAATCACAGATGCTTACAGAGCCATCATTGTGAGGGGCATGTTCAAATGTTGTCTGCCATGCCTAATTGCCTCTTTTCAAGGGGGCTGGTGAGAGGTTCTGTGAATTGTGTCCCCTGCTGGGTTAAGCAGCTTTTCCATCTCTGTGGAAATATGCTGCTTCTGTTAATAAATGCTCAAGTATGTACTGTGCTTTTGTTGAACCTTCGTGCATGGAGAGCTCAGCTACTCAGATGCTCACAGTCAACAGATGTGAAAGGTGACAGCAGTACAGTCAGAGCAAATTACTTTTCAGTTAGATCAAATCTGTGAAAAGAGTTTTCATTATTTAGTTCTTACAATTCAATATTCAGGAAGAGTCAAAATTTCCACAAAATTTTTCCACAAAATTTTTGCAATATTTTTCCTTCCAGTTGCATGAAACTGTCTGCATTGTCTTTTTTTTTTTTTTTTGCTAATTGATAACTGTTTAGGATTTTCTATACCTTTTGTCCTTGGTCCCTTGCTGTAACTTCAATCTAGTTTATCCTTCCTTGTGTCTGTGTATTGGCTCAAAACATCCTTGAAGCAAAGCCAAACTGATAGCACTTCACCCCAGTCTCCAAATGACTTCCCCTAATTATTTCATTTAAATATTAAAAAGCCAGGAGGCTTTTTGCACTGGGGTGCAATAGCATAACTGCCCAGCATCTGAACAATAGCCCCCCAGCACCATTTTCAGAATTGATCATTCAGGTAGGAGTGGAACCCCTGCCTCCTTTACCATGCTCTCCAGCAGTGGTAAAGAGTTGATAAAAAAAAAAAGATGTGTAGGAGAACTAGGTCAAACTGTCCTTGACCTTCTTAAAAGAAAAACCATTAGAAACCTGGATGAGAAGGTTCTCCATGTTTTCTACTGCAAAAATATTGGCAAGAAGGAGTGAGGGTGAAATGAGGAAGCACGGAACAGTTTTTAGTGGTGCATCAAAAAAAGCAACTATGATGTGTGTTAAATGGCAGATGACTAGGGAGATAAGAGCGAAAGGCAGAGAAAATATATCTCCCTGATTCTTTCCAAGCTTCCCTTTTTCCTGACTCTTTCTTTGGGCAAAAGCAATCAAGGCCTGGTTATGGGTCTGAGCCTGAGCAATTGTGATGCAGGCTCAGGTGGCAAAGTTTTCAGGGGGACTTAGATAGAGGCATTACATGCTACGGATTGCAAACTGTTAGCTGCATCCTTAAGCAGGATATATTTTTCTAGCACAGATAAAGCCGAGGCGCCTGGACTGATAGGCTGTTCAGTGCAAGACAGATTGCAGCTGCTTCACTTGCTTTGATTACACCAGCTCTGCAATTTGCATACAGAAAAGTCAATAACTCTCCTTCAACTTCTCTTGTGACTTGTTTTTCTCTGCAATAAATAACTAATCAGCATCCAGGTCAATGTGCAACTGAAGTTGAATTCTTAAAGGACCTAAGAAACTTTTCAGTGCTTTCTCCTTGAAGTTCAATGAGTTCTAAAATAGAAGAATTCCAAGCATGTGAAGAAAAGAATGAATTGGAATCTGGGGGAAGAAAGGAAATGCATTACAAATTATCTTGTATAGTTAGTAAGTTTCCTTTGAAATGTACTAAAAGGCTTAATTTTATGTGTATATTTTATAGAATTTTCAGGAGGCTCCATGCCTAGCTAGAAGGAAATGAAACATGGCTACCCACTGACAAGAATGAGCACATTGAGAATTTTAGTAGCATGCTATAGATATTCTTAGTAACCACCCATTTATCATAAAGCAAATTAAGGGTGAGGTTCTGTCTTACTCAACCCCTTGGCACCCAGAATACTCTCTACCAGCTCAGTGTACCTTTGAGTTTTTATGGAGAGATGGGTACACTTCCAGATAGAGAACTGGGCTGCAGCCCCCTAACCTTTTGATTTGTGAAGAATGCTGTTGAGGAATATTTGGACAAAGAGTGGTGGTTTGTTCTACAGCAGGCTAGCTTCTCAGTTCTTTTTCTCTAAGACTCTTTCAGCATCTAAGCAAAACCAAATAAAATGAGGGGTGACATGGAGCAGGATGGGCAACAAAGAAGGAGTCTGTGAATGAATTTGCACCTGCAGGACCATGTTGAGAACTCAGGCAAACCATCTGTGTGTTCAGCACTTTTTCTTCAGCGAGAAAGTATAATATATTAGGGCTACTGTAATGACTCTCTTTTCCTTTCCTCCCATGATATTCTTTATATGCAGAGTGAACAAGATTTGTAGGGGCCAAAATAGAGAAGATATTTGTGATGAAATAAGATTTCTCCCCTTAAAAAGAGTGGGGAAAGCAGTGCTGGCAAAGACGGTCCTTGTCGTGTTCCTCCCAACTCTAAACTTCACCTCCATAAGGCCAAATGCAAGCATCACTCAGAAAGTCCTGCTTTCTAGATCTGCGGAGAGCCTTCAGCAAAGTGCCCCTCTCCTATCAGCAGGCTATTCATAGCCATAGGAAGCACAATCAGAGGAGATTCATCCACCATTGACCAACCCTTTCATTACCACTTTGGCCTTCATATTCCACATGCACCAGTGGAGTGCTGCTGCTCCACAAGGCTGGCAACTTCCCCGCACCAATTCACCAACTGCTACCCATCAACACTGTACCCAGAAGGGTGCAGAGACAGGGTGAGCAATTGCCTGAAGATGCCAGATGCTACTATTGGGTCTGAATATAGCTACCTAAATGTTTGATTCTGGCTAACAACAGCTTCACAAAGAGAGGATAGCTCTGGCACAGGGTGAACCAGCCCCCTCCACAGGCCAGTTCTACATTCTTCAATGCAATTGTGCAGGATTTCTAATTAAGTGTCTGGGTTTTGGTTTTTTGAAAGAGATCCTGATCCTCATGCCTTGTTTGATATTTTTGATGTAGCTGTTACAAATCCCTTGCTCCCTGCCATTTTTGACAGTGTTCAACATACTCTTATCTAACATTGTAATGTTTTTTTGATTTACCATGATACAAGAACTAGACATTTCTTCTGACATGAAAATTAGGTTTTCAGCTCCCCTTATCAACCATTTTCCTAAAATGAATTTTAACAGCAGCATTTATTTATTTACAATAACAGTCCTTCAAACATCAGTTGCTTACAGGGATAGGAAGCACAATTTCTTTTCTGTGCTATGGCACTGGCTATAAAGATCAAAGTCACACCTCAAGCAGACCTCTACAGAAACAAGACAAAATCTTAATTCTACTGCATGCCTTGAAGGCATTTCTGCCTGTGCACGAGAGATTTTGACACTCTCATCTCCCAAAACAGGTTTCAAAGGTTGGGGGTCCTCTCAAGTACATTGGTGAAGGGTACAGTGCTCTTCACGTAAGGGCATGAACTGACAGCTCGGCAGTATGAGAGCTTTTGCTTATGTTGCAGGATCATTGGCTCCAAGTCATACCTCGTAAAAGAGAAAGTGAATCTCTGAACTGTCCAGGGAAACCACAGTAATGCAATCAATCATTAACAGCCCTTTAGACCACAGCCTCTGTATCTTGCAATTATGCTACTCACTGTCTCCCACATCTCTCTAGTGTGAACTACAGCACAAAATGCAACATTGCAACAATGGACATTTTAAAATGGGAAAATTCCAATGAATATTCAAAAGCCTCAGATATATCATGCTTCTTGGCTGAGCCAACATTTTCTCTGCTATGGTCCTTTTTGGTGGCTGAACATTTTAAAACTTTGGTAAGTTTGTTTTAGGTTTCTGCTACCATTTTCATTGTTTTTCATTTCAAAACAGTAGGAGGCTAAATTTGGCAGTGCAGTCAGGGCTGTATCCTTGGACTGCAAGTCACCCAACCTGACCTTCAGTATTCTCTGATTCATTCATGTCACTCACCTACCATATATACTTGCAGATAAGCTCATTGTGGATAAGCTGACCCTCAAAATTTTAACCAAAATACCATGAAAAATGTGCCATCTGCAGATAAGCTGACCAGCATTTTTCATGGCATTTTGGTTAAAAATTTGAGGGTCAACTTATCTGCAGATGAGCTTACACATGAGCATATATGGGAAATATGGGCAGATTAAAAAAGTATTACTGTATATAATCACAGATAAGCCCATCTGTAGATAAGCCAGACCCGATTTTTGGGTGCATTTTGGCACCTAAAATTCTCGGCTGATCCATGAGTATATACAGTATGTCCCATTCAAACACTCTTTTCTCTCTGCTCACACAATACACACAATCAAATTATTGACATACAGAATTGCATTCATACTCCCCACCTGGCAGTTGATCTTTGCCCCTCTAGCTCTTTCTCTTTGATTCTCTCCTTTTGTGCCTGGTCATATGCCAATAATTTTGCACAGCCTTCTCCCACCTAATATGCCTTAATGTGTTAGACTTGATCTCCCGCCAGCCAGCATGAGTGTAGTCCATGCTCTTTAGGTTTCTGGGGTTGAAATTCAACACCCAGAGAGGTAAGATTGGGAGAAGTTTAAGAATTTAATAATTCAAATATTTGTGACATTATTAGAATGTGTTCCATGATTTGGATTCCTTCCAGATCTCCTTCAACTACCAGAGTTTCCAACCAGTCTGGCCATTGTTGAGAATTCTGAGTGTTGGAGTCAAGATCTAGAGGCAGCCCAGACTGGAGAAGGATTCTATGAGAGCTCAGGCAATAATATGTAGAAACCTCTTTGATGGTACAGCAGCTTGCAATGGTGGGGGAGAGTTTTATTATTTGATTACATTCCTGAAGCAAAACTGCTAGTAGGATCAACTTAGAGTTGACTTTTAAAAGTCTCTTCTAGTTTAATCTTAAAATCACAAATCTTTTATACCCAAATGAGTTGGGAGTTGGGCAGCATATAAATTTAATTGATGATGATGATGATGATGTATGCCAACTGAATGAGTTTTTTCCCTTTAAGTTATCTTCTTAAATGTCCCTTTTTAAAAAATTTGTCAAATGATATTTCTAGATATTGGTGAACTTTCCTGCTGCCCCTGATTTTTCTAGAATTAAGAGCCTAGACTTTTATTTCCCTCCACAATGACACCTTTAACTCTTGTAGAAATTGGTATACACGGTATAGAAACCCATTCCAAATTAAATAAAATAGCATTCATGTCAGTAATACTCATATACCTAATACAGTCCACACATTCTAAACAAAATGAATATAATGGTAACACTGTATGTTTCCAGCTGGATTCTGTAGAGATGATGATTTAAAGATGAGCTTGTTGTAGTCCATTGCCCATCAGTTTCAATGGAATCATGATGCAGCTGATTAACAATCATTGATTTGCCCTCTGATTATGGTCTGTTCATAGACTGAACGTATCTATGTAGATGAAGATACATATGCATACAACTACAACTGATAAGTTGTGTCCTCTATACAATACAGTGGTACCTCGGGTTACGAACGCCTCTGTTAACGAACTTTTCGGGTTACCACCAGCTCCGGCCACAAAAATTTACCTTGGGTTGTGAACCGGATCTGCAGCCATTTTCCCTGCTGCCACGCGGTCGTGGCTTCCTGTGGGCGAGATCGTGGTAGCAAGGAGACGTTCGGTGAGGCTTGTGGTGTGTTTTGTGGCATTTTGGAAGGTTTTTGGTGTGCTTGTCAGCATGGCAATTTCATTTCTGGAGGGTTATGCAGCGCAAGAAAAAGCAACTGACTTTAGACAGGTTTTTCCCCAGAACTGAGCCTGCAGCTAAGAGGCAAAGAAGAGAGGAAACCCCTGAAGGAGATCTCCCTGATGTCCTTTTGGAAGGGGACTCTCCCTCCAAACAATAACTGCCTCCCCACCCCATTCTCCCTCTTCATACTGTGCTGTACTGTATTTTTTTTTCATGTTTTTGTGGTTTAAAAATAAAATGCATATGTTTCAGAACGGATTAACCGTATTTACACTGAACCTTATGGGGAAATTTGCCTCGGGTTGTGGCCAAATTCGGAGGGCGGAACGGATTAACCGTATTTACATTGAACCTTATGGGGAAATTTGCCTCGGGTTGCGACCAAATTTGGAGGGCAGAACGGATTAACCGTATTTACATTGAACCTTATGGGAAATTTGCCATGGGTTGCAACCAACTCGGGTTGCGACCAGAGTCACGGAACGGATTATGTTCGTAACCCGAGGTACCACTGTATATTGTATATCGTTTTAACATTAGAATGAAACTATCCGTGTGTTTTATTGATATTTTAGGATTTAATACTATTAGTTGATATGCTTAATGATTTTGTTCAAAGCACAGTTTGAAATAAAACAACAGATGAAATTGCAGATCAGCACAGAAGTATCCTTTGGAATTCATTTTTCTGAAAGATTATTATGCATTTCATAGCTTCAAGAAGGGACAAAGAGTGTAGTTAAAATGAACATCAGACAAAGGTGAGAAATGTATAGTTAGAGATTTTTTCATTTAAAAATGCAGTTTTTTAAAATTAAAAAAAACGTTTATGTATTAATTTAGACATGAATTTTTATGCAAATGTTTAAAATCACAGATTTATGCAGAAGTGGGATAGTATAGATTTCAGAATGAACATAGGATGGAGCAGAACTGATCCCTCCAACCCTATGGGGGAATTATTTGATGCAAAAAGAAATATCCCAATGGTGGGGCAAGGGGGGAAGAGACTATGGCATAAACTTCCTTCCTTCTTGAAGCATCTGTCTCAAGATATTTGAGAAGGGTGCTTCTCAAATTTGAGATCTGAGATGTCCACCGAGAGTAAATATTTATTAATTTTAAAAAGAAAAGGCAACGGAATTAAAACATAAGGTTTTTATCTCCAGACAGCAAGTCTGCCAAATAAGGATAGAGGTTTGCAGTGCCACTTCCCTTCTAATGCATCTCAATTCAAGTTTCATACACTCCAGGACTGAAGTTACTTTATCTTTCAGAACAGTATCTACCACCTCCTCCACTATCATAACTGTGCACAATTACAGTGGCTTCTATGAAAGTAGAACATTCATCAACTTGCTGAAACTCAGATGACTTTAATTGGGGTGGGGGTGAGGGACAGACAGACTTACCATACTAACAGGAGTTGTCAGAGTGCTTATTTTCTTCTGCATGGCTCAGTCCTACGACACCATTCAATCAGGCCAGTAGAAATATTAGTGGCTGCACTTGCACCTTGACTGGGCTTTATCCTGCCTTTCCCCCCCTTTTTTTTGTGGACTGCTAGGAGGTCAAACCAGTCAGTCTTAAAGGAAATCAACCCTGACTGCTCATTGGAAGGATTGATACTGAAGCTCAAGCTCAGATACTTTGGTCACCTAATGTGAAGAGAGGACTCTTTGGAAAAGACCCTGATGCTGGGAAAGATTGAAGGCAAATGAAGAAGGGGATGGCAGAGGATGAGATGGTTAGATAGCATCACTGAAGCAATGAGCATGAAACTGAGCAAACTCAGGGAGGCAGTGAAGGACAGGAAGGCCTGGTGCAATATGGTTCATGGGGTCACGAAGAGTTGGACACAACTTAATGACTGAACAACAACATATAGTGTGTGAACCCAGCCCATTTGATTACTTTATGTCTCAGTGTGCAAACCCAGGAAATAAGTTAACTCAGTAACTGAATTAAGCATGTTGTGCAAAAGTAGTCATGTGCTGCCATCATCAAAATCATAACAAATTGGATCAACAGCGCTTCAGTATTTATAATTCTGTATAGTGCCCAGAGCTGCATTGCAGAATAGTGGCACATAAATACAGATGAGAGAGGTAGAGATCAAGCAACCCTACAGCTTATTAACTGATATACCATAGCTGGTCTGGCACACAGTGTAAGGGAGGAGGCTAGAGCAAGGTTTCTTATATTCTTTTCAGTGCTCCTCCATTGTGAGCACTGAATAGTGCCTTTTTTCTTCTGTGTACAAAAGAGAAATAAGAACATAGTATGAAATTATGAGCAGCAACTGCATCAAATAGATTTTATATCAGGGCTAAGCTATGGGTAGTAATCTTGGGTAAAATACAAGGGCACCATCTGGTTTATGGATGGGGTGGGGTAGAAACAGTATTTTGAATGGCCCTCATCACATTACCTGTCTGCTCCCCTCTGCCACTATGATCTCTTCCTCCTTGTCCTGACCACTGACTCAACAGTAGCACTTTTTAAAAAGTACTATGTATTTCTCTAGCAGTGAGCTGCTGATTGCTCCAGCTGCTGATTGTATATATTGTACATATGTGTAGCTGTGGTTTCTAGCTACCCAGTGCAGTGTTTCTGTAGTGTGTAGGTTATTATGAGCTCTAATGAAGCCACTGAGTGAGTCCAAACAGTAGGCTAATTAAGAGTAAGTCAGAGCTGAAGGACAAACCAAGAGGCAGGGTCAAAAAGCAAACTGAAAATCATAGTTGAACAATACATCAAGAGGGGGAAAACCAGTTGTATCAAGGATCGCTGGAGGTTGGTGTCAGAAAATTAGAATTTGATAGAAAGGAAACAGAAATGTTTTAGAGGTGGTAATGTACTTACTGAGATAACCACTCATATATCCAATTAAGGAAATTCAGTCTCTAGATACTGTTTGAACTATTCCAGATGCATGTCCTGACCTGTCTACAAAATGTGTCATGCATGTTGACCAATGATATGAATAAGCTGAATACTATAACTAGATGTTCATACTGCTTATGAACAGTAGCACAGGTACTCTGTGTAGTCTTCTTTAATGGGAACATACCAGTTTATGCATTTTTGTTCTCCCATCTCTCTGTGTTTCCCTTATGTGGAAGATATTGATAATGCCTGTTAAGAAGGCAGTATAATTAAGCAAAACACATTTCTCCATGTGTAGAGGACATTTCATGATACCTTATGCATACATCATCATCTGAACACACACAAATACACACTTTCCATTCTGGGATGCCTAGCAGAATATCTATAGGCATTCAGAAAAAAGTAGCCATTACTCAACTTTCTTTTTGGAAGGATTCCACATACTTAAATTTAAGATAAGTCAGTCAGTCATTTATTTTATTTTATTTTGGTACTGTAATCCGCCCCCCCCCCCCATCTCCTGAGTCCTAAATCATATGCAGAGAATTTGTTGGACTTTTGCAAAAGCCACAAGCATGTAAGACCCTTAAAATTGTAAAAAAAAAAAAAAAAATTGTAAAGAGCATTTTGGGCTTTAAACTTTTTTAAAATCTGGAGAAAAATGTTTTTAACTGCTGTAACTTCAAAGGAGCAAATCTTCTTCAATCCCTCATGAAAGGAGGAGGAAGAAATACATGAAGGAATCTCTTAGATATGCAGGTATTGCCAGCTCATCTTTATATAGTCTGACTATAGGCAGCAAACAGGCACAACCATAGTGATTGTGGAGAATAGGTATATTTACTGGGGATACAGCCTGCCCCAGGTTGCCAGTTCTCACAAATTAAACAAACTAAATTCTAAGTCATTATTAAGATTTGGTGCAAACTTATTTTCCTTTATGTATATGCCAATAGAGAATAACACCAAACTCTCTTTCACTGTTAAGAACATCAAGAAACAATGGACATTGAAGATATACCAAAAGATGCACTGATTATCCATAAGCAGATTGCATTAAAAAAAGTCTGTGGATAAACTACAAAGAGAGATTCCAGATCATTGCCAGATTTTTTCAGATGTAATCAGGGTTCAGCTAATAATCGCATAACCCTTTGCAAACATCAGCAGAGGGAAATGATGAGTCACTGCTGAGTGCCAGGACTTGATTAGGAATGAAAGAGATACAACTGGCAATGTAGTTTGCAAAGCAAAGCAGGAACACTTCTTGCACACTTCTGAGGCGTTGCAAATTGCATTGAAAACATCTTCCCTTTGCTAGTGACAGTCAGGCAAATGGCTCTCAGGTGGAGGGCCACAACAAAATGTTTTCTTTATATAAAATATTTTTCACTGATGTTCCAAATAATCAAAGCTTCCACATCTGCTGTTGTATATGTTTGACACTATAAGCTGTGGAGTCTGTGTGACAAAGACCAGAGGTGGATAAGCTTCAGAACTGTGGAAATAATTCCTTCATGTTTTTTATTAGGATCCCTGTTATGCATCAGCGAGAGTAATGCTAGAGTTCATGGCCTCCCTGAATATATCCCAAGTATCTCCAGCCCAACCCGCACAAGGAGCCTCAGGATGGACTTTGTCATTGTCTGAGAACAATTCATGTGTGATCTGAAGTTGGAGGATGTTGTTCTGAATTGTTTGTCATGGTCAAATCACTTTTTGGTCCAGATGAACTTTATTGCTGCCCAGGATCTCACAAGATGAGAGGACCAATGAGGATGGTACACCCAGTTGCATTAGAGATTTGAATGGATTTCATTGGGAGCAATTGGATTTTCCCAGTGATCTCGTAGGCAGCTCTGCCAAGTGCCTGGTTGAGTAAGGAGCAACCAGAGCATTTGACCAAATTACTCTTTTGCCAATCTCCCCTTGTGCTCCTTTTGTCACTGAGGAGCTTTGGGAAATAAAGGGACAGAAGTGGCGACTGACAGAGCCATATAGATTCCATGGCTAAGGCAGATTTTAATAGCAGTTGCACCACATCAGGAGGGATAATTCTAGGATAGGTCATCCTGTAGTAATTATTTACTTTTATTTCAACTTCCTTTTTAAATATTGTGTCTGTGATCCACACTGGACTGAATGTTCATTATTGACACATCATCTACTTTGAAGTGATATATCATTTAATAGTTCTAATAATTGTAAATGTGAGTTATTTCTTCACAATAATTTATTATAGTCTTTTTATTGCTTCCCCAAAGGGTGGTGTAGGAGCTTTCATGTGCATAAAATGTTTCACATATATCTGCCAGATGGAATAAATGAAAGCATTCTTCAGGATGAAGTGGGAGGGAGGTTCTCTGGCATGATTAGTCTGGATACAGGAACAAGAACCGCCCTCCTGTCCATAGAATAGAACAGATGGGAAGCACCATCTGCTTGAGTCTGGACTGTGTGTTCCATGGGAAAAAGAAAAGACAACACAGTTCTGTATTTTTCTCTTAGTTTTTTCACTTTCTTTTAAAAATATTTATTCAGTCTACTTCTCCCTCTTCCTCTTCTTCCCATACAATTTGTTACAAGGTTAATTGCATTGTATTAGAATCTCTCAACATTTCTGTAATGTAAATTTGCTATTATTACCTGAGCTGCCCCAGGCAACATCAGTTCAACATCTGCCTACTGTTACATAAAAGGCCAAGAGGAGTGTGAATGGCACAGTCTTAAAGATGATAGTAGTGATTATTAGACCATCAGCCAAAGAATTCTGGAAGTTTGCCATGCCCCAGCTCCAGGGAAGCTGGCTATGGTTGAACATAGTGAAGCACATGCAAAATCTGAGCCTTGGCAGGACAAATAGCCATCAAGACCTTGGAGAGCCCAATTCTTGCTCAGTTTACTTTTGCAAGAAGAGCTGTTCCTGCAAGTATTAGTAGCTGTTTGTAGCTATAAGAAGGCTGGTAGGACCTGATGATTCAGTATCTATGATTCTCTATGCCTATTTGATGCTGAGATTGCTCCTAAATAGCTTTTGGACATTTCTAAACACTCTGATTCCAGCTTGGCTGATAGATGGTAAAGCCATGAACCTTACTCCACAGATAACAATAGGGCGATCTCAGCCTGTGAAAACCCTCAAGCTCTGAAACTCTTTAAAGCATTTCTTGTGCTTTGGGGACATGACAAGCCAGCCAATGTTCCTGAAACTGCTGCTTAGACTATAGCTATATTTGGGGACGAATGTAGCAGGGATATTGGAGACAGGACTCAAGTAATGAGAACGTTCTGTTGAGAACCTCCATTTTTCTTAGCTTTATAGTTTTTGAAAGAACGAAAACAACAGTTCTAAGCTATATGGAAGTGGCCCTCCCTGCATATGGAAAGAATGTTGGGGAGAGGAGAGGGGAGAAAAAAATCTCAATACATTTTTAAAAACTTCCAATTTAATAGTGTCAGCTGTTCTGATAGACTTTCTCTCATATCTCAGAAAGTTCTAGAATAGAACTAAACCTTAAATCATTATTCTTCTGAGAAGGGAGTTATTCTCATGGGCTGTTGCAACAAACAGGCACAACCATAGTGATTGTGGAGAATAGGTATATTTACTGGGGATACAGCCTGCCCCAGGTTGCCAGTTCTCACAAATTAAACAAGCAAACAATTCTAAATTCTAAATCATTATTAAGATTTGGTGCAAACTTATTTTCCTTTATGTATATGCTAATAGAGAATAACATATAAACTAAAGAAGGCCCCTGTTGAATCTGATGAAAAGCTTAGCTAGTCCAGCATTCTGCTCTCATATACTAATAGAAGAAGACAACTGTACTCTTCAGCCTGGGTTCCCTCACAGTTAGGACTGAGAAGCATATTGCATGTGATACTGGAGATAACATATTGCCACTGTAGCTTGGACCAATGATATCTAACGGAGTAATTGTCTGACCCCTTTTTAAAGCCTTAGTTTTAACAGCAAATTTCATAGTTTAATTAAACATTATGGAGATCCAAACCATATTAAGATATATTTATTGGAGCCAATAGGAGGTGATAGTATTTATTTAGAAAATGTTCACATGTTTTGTTTGATACAATGGTATGCATGTCTCACTAAGTAACTTGCCCCCTCAGTTACTGCAAATCTTAGAGTTCCTTGGACACAGGGAGGAACAGACAGCAAAATAGACCAGCAGTAAGCAGGAGCGACATCATTATAATAACAATTAGAAAACTAGTTTTATTCACATATTCCCCTTCACACTTTGCTGTGCTAAGGACAAAACTGGCCCTGGTGAACTTTTGCCTCCCATGACGTCCTTGTCACTGTCTTCTGCACATATGAGCATTTTCTGTAAAGGAAGTATACACATGCCAAGTTTTATATGCTTAGGCTTCCTTTATGTCAGAGCAGCCGATCTTTGTTTGGTTTGGGGCTGCATTTTCCCCCCTATTTTTCCATTGGGTTACCCTGGGTACAGTTACAGGGCTATGCAATGATGGAGTGGCGATACCACCAGAAGGCATTAGACTACAATGTAAACAAAAAGTGAGTAAGAGGCTAAACAGTTATATACACAAACAAGAATAATAAATTAAGAAATGTTCTTTGCTTGGAATAGTCTATTATTTTAAGGAAAGTTGGAGGGATTCGTAGGTACTGGTTGTTAATCATTCTTTAATGAAAACAGTAGTTGCAGGATTCTTATTTTCTGTTTTTAGAAAACTTAAACAATTCAATCAAATAGCATATATGAATAGGAACTTTTAATGCTCCTTAGAAAGCTGACCTCACACAGATTTATTCAAGGAAACAAGATTTTCATTCTGTTCTGTAAATATTATAGAACCTCATATTTTAAAAATAAAGAAGAGAATTTGACATGATAATTATTACATTGCTGTTACATATAGCATATAAGTTTAATATTTGTAAACAGTTACAGTGATGGTAAGCACATTTCATAATTTGAACCTTGTAACTATGTCTGTTTACTGTTCTTGCTGAAGGAACTATCCAAAATTCGGAGGAAAATAAACACATCCACCAAATAAAGCAGCTGCTTGTTTTGTTTCTTTGTTTCTTGTCCCAGATTTTAAGGTGTTTTCTCACCTTTAGATTTCTGGGATTTTTTTAAAAAGTAAAACAAGTGCAACAGACTGAGCAGACTTATTTTACTCCTAATTTGGGGGGGAAATCCACCCAGTTCCAACTATGGCACTGAATTTGGGCCCTAGAAGTGGGCTTTGGGGAATGAAAAAGGAATCTGTAGCCTAATGGCTGCCAGCTCTGCTTTTACAGAAGGCAGGGCAAACTACACCAGACATTGAGATTAAGGAGCTGTGGTCCTGCTTCTTCTGCCCTGAGTAAAGTAAATTCAGAAATAGTGGCATAAAGCTGATCAGACTCCAGAGAATCGGAGCTGGTGATGGGATCAGGGAGATAGGCTGCTGCAGACCTGTGTTTGGTGAGGGGTTATGAAGAGACCCATTTTTCTTGCAAACATCACACCAGAAAAGAAACCCTCTTGCTGCACCTGGCTAGCTATCCACACAAACCTAGTTGGTATGGGGAAATATTGGGTAGAAAAGGTTTTGCACAGTAGCTAGGCAACCCTCCTGCAGCTCTGGAAGCTTCACAATAGGAAGTGAGGCCATATGTAGCAGTTCCTCAGAGGCAGTTGCTAAGGCGCTCTGAGGATTGCATAGCAAACTAACTAGTTACATGTTGCTATTTTTGTTAATTGAGTTCCCTCCCTCACTGTAATTGTTGATTTCAAGTTCAGTTTGTTGCAATAAGTGACTACTAATGTTTACTATTTTCTCTCTATAGAAGTGTAATATTAGGGATATGTCATTTTTTAAAAAAGTAGTCATTTATTTGTTAGATGTCCAACTTTCCTCCAGGATAAAGGAATTATTGGCCCAAAGTCACTGTGGCTGAAGGAAGACTTGAACCCCTGTCCAACATCTCAACAGCCACACTACAGTGTTCAATCTGGTTTAGTGAGGCACACCAGTAATAATCTATGAGCTGCTTCTTCTTTTTCTTTTTCTTTTTTTCTCTCCTCCTCCTCCTCCTCCTCCTCTGGCCTCCCTCACATCTCTGACTATAGGATTTCCACTGTCATATCTGGAATATATTATTTTATCATCCTCCATTTCAACAGATAATTTCTTCATTGGAGTGAAAGCCTCAAAATAAGTGGAAAATTCAAGATCCAAACAAACTTTTATTATTGCATTGAAATAGGTGCTATCTTGGCTTGTATACATAATTATTGGGAAGGAACAATAATTTGGTGTTACAGTAGTTTGTTTTGCCCACAAAGACTTAAGTTAGCATTGCTGGGAAATATTTCTGGTCAAAAATCAATGATAGTAAGCCTTACTAATTTGAAGTTCTTGAACTAATAATCAGATTAGAATATAGTTCATTTCTCTAAACGTCACAATGTATTTTGTTGTTGTTACAGAAATACCAAAAAAAAAAAAAAGGCTAAATCATCTTCCCACCAAAAGATAATGAATATACAGTGAAAAAAAACAACCTCTAAACGTATTATAATAATTAAAATAAATGAATATAATGTAACAAAAAATCCTAACAGAATAAGATCCATATAATTAAAAAAGAACAAAAATGCATTTCTTGGCTCAACAATTACCAAAAAAAAAAAAGTATACCTTAAGAAATCTTGCATGTGGAGTTTCATGCCCAAATTGGACACAAAGGGCTTATGCTTAAATAAGTACAAAATGACAGGAACTCATCCATCCCTAGTCAACTCACTAGGTAGAAAAAAACAACAGTGGTTTTTTTCTGGTTTACCTGGACCAGAGTATTTGGTGTAAGGAAATTTTCAGCTGTGCTAACTGCAAATTCCAAAACTTGAATTCCACCCAAAACCTGCACCAGTTCTGTACCTGTTTTGTATTCTTTTGTACCAACAATCCTAGGTTCTGTAGCCACATAGTGAAGTGTGTACATATTATTTCAAATTAAGGTTCAGAGACAACACATAAAAAACTAATATTGGTATATTCAGCCAAAATGGGTTGGATTGGTAGAGATCTATTCAGAAGAAATTTAGGCCCAGGTCACGTGGTTACCTTTATCAATTATTGCTTGAAAGGATTCATTAAGGCTTCTGTTTCAGCCACAATAATTATTAACCTGCTAATCAATACTTGCACTATTTATTGAAATTTCATCTCTCTCCCTCCCTCCTATCATTAGAAGCTGAACTGAATTACCTTTAAAGGCATTTTTTTTTTTTTTTACTTCTGGGATTACAGCCTTTCCTAATTTCATTTATGGAAGTCCCTTATAAATTATTATTGTTACTAGGAAAACTAAACCCAGAAAATAAAGCATATGGTTCTTTTAAAAAAATAAAAAATCAATACATAAAGGGTTTTGTAGAAAATATAGCCATTACTAGTTGTGAGTAAACTAATTAAGATTGTATCTGAAATAAACAGCTAGGGATCAGGCAACTGCTCTGATGAGACAACTTGGAAGCAAAAATATATTCTAGGTCAGTCTTCCTTAATAAGGTGTTCTTCATCTGTTTGTAATTCCCATTATTTCTACTCCCCAGGCATTTAGCCCTCACTCTTACTGGAACTTTAAGTTAGCACACTTAAGAGAAAAAAATCTTCTCCAGGAAAGACTGTTTGTGGTTGAAGAGCAGAATTACAATATCCTATTTCCTGACTTTCCATTAGGATACGTATTTCTGGAGATGAGACTTCCCCTCTGCCTGCTTCCTGCCTGTGCACATTTTAACTGGTTTTGAGATCTTCAGCTGTATTCTCTCTTAATCAAATAATATAATTGCATTTAACAAGCAGTAGTACCATAGTTTATAAACCCATGCCTTGCATATTGGATTTTTAGAATACTTCCAGTTTTTGGTGATGGAAAATTTAAAAGGAAATTCCATGTAACTGATTTGATGTTATATTGATATCATTTTGGAAATCTAAGTATCAATGCTTACTTATTTATTTCTTCTAGTAATAATTCATGTCTGTACACTGTATGTTTTAACTTGTAATGATAACTATCATATATTTATGTACAACTATAAATTACCCACCAACCCACCCATGACATGAAATTGCTTCTATTTATTCAATATCAAATTATTTCCAAACTAGTGCAGAAAGTTTGCGCAGATATGACTGAACCAAATTCAAAATTCAATCTGGGAGGAACAAACAGTAAAAAACAAAAAACTAGAAAAGAGTCTTTGGCTGTGTTTTGAAGTAAATAGAACCATATTGGTTTTTGAGATGCTCTGTAATTCCCTGCAAAATGCTTGTCAGTTGCCAACTTTTAGAGGGAACGTTACAAAATCCAGATTTAGTAGAACAAGATAACACAAAATGATAGAATCCATTTGCATAGATTATGGTGAATATAGGAACATTTCCTTTACAGTATATACTCTGAATCCCAATTTGAAATCCTTGTAACTAGTGGGATACAAAATACCAATTTAGTGGAACAAAATGTAAAAAGCTTTGGAATTGGTTTGGAGTCAATCGTGTCATGCTCGTTGGGGATATTCTATAGCTTCTAGAGGAGGCATGTCCCTTACTCAACTTTGGAAAGGATATAAACCTAGGTTTCATGTAATAAAATAGCATGAGAGCAGTGCAAAGCTTTGGCATGGGTGTTGGAGTTATAGCAATGCTGTTTTACCTGAATCCCAATTTAAAACGTTTATATGACTTACCTATGGACTTATGAAACCCAGGTCTGCAAGTACAAAATAGTAAAAACTTCAACATAGGTTTAGATGAAAACCAAATTTGGGGGTAATGTACTGTATCAGTTTTCTATGTTTATAACTCCATTGCTCACAATAGCAAACAAGAAAGCAGTCTTCTTCCCTTTCTAGGGCCAAGAAGAAAGACTAATTTAACACCCCAGCACAAACCTAAGTTCTATCAAAACCACTGATTTGCTATACCAGTCCTTGACAAGTTTCTTTGTTCTTCATTTTGTTCTTAAACTGACTGGTTGACATTCCTCTGTTCCTGGAGAAATGTCGATGTGCCTGGTGCCACTTGTTTGTCTCCCCAAGATGCACATATCAATCTGCAATTTCTCAGAGGAATCTGACCCCTGCTCACCTGAGAGTCAGGATATAAATAACTGCGCACGGAAATGAAAGCACTGATTGGGATTTAAATACCATTTACATAAAACTCTGACTTGAGTACTAATTAATTAAATTATGATCAGTGCACCTTGCTGGGGCCTTTCTGATCAGACAGCAACCAACTCCGTGGGTGAAGATGATAAGAAGCCCCTTCTGAGGCCTTTCTGTGGACTAACCATTCACTGCCAGGAATCTAGCATGAATGGACAGTGTGTTTCTGATAATAAGACTCTAGGCAGGGCTTGTTCTTTTCCATCTAATTATTGCATAGTACTCCAGAGTTCGAGGTGTATTATAAATCATGCATCCTATTACTACTCAGTGATCTCTCACAATGAAAAGACATCTTGGCAAGCATCAAGGTGCACACTTCCTGAGTGCTAAGAGTGAGCAGGTGAGGTTTTGCATGACCATTAGTGCAAGGGAATTAAAATAAGAGCCATTGTGATCAAGTTGGTGTTGTGTGTAAAAATTCTTGACTTAAAGTTTACGGCCTGACTTGGATTCATCAACAACATTGAACAAACACTCTTCTCTGTACAATGGGAATAACTGTCACATTTTAGAGGCCACAGTCAGAGTCCTAGTATCCTACTTGCAGGATAAATAGTGATACACGAGGGGGAACTGTGATAGAATGTTGTGTTAGGTCCCTAACATAGTGCTTGCTTCTTCCTTCATTTCCTTCTCCTTTGTGCTTTGATCTACACCCTTCCTTTACATTTTCTGCATTCACCTGTCCTCATTTGCTTCGTTCCCATCTCACACTCATCAGCTGTTTTCTTTTTCTCACTCCTTCATTTTCTGCTACCTCTTGTTTCTTCATCCACCCTGCACTTCTAATGAGATTTTTGCATAATTGTTTCCCTGCAGCGATCTAAATGTGGATCATGTTGTGTACAGGTTGCTTGGCTGACCAGCCCACTTATTTCTGCTGCTGTTTCCTGTTTTTTTCTTCTCATTTTCATCCCCATGTAAGCACATCCATGCTCTGTTCCTCATTTTTCTGTTCTGGAAGGGGATTTTTGGAACATTTTTAGAAAGTTTTCTATAGATTGATAGCAAGACCTACTCTTTGTACAGCAGTAGAACTTCAGAGAGTTTGATCTAAGTACTTTATAATAAACATAGATGACCCTGAAAAAGGCAGTCCAAAATGCAAGGAGTGACCACTGCTCTTCTGTTCTCTCTAAATCAACCTTTTTCAATTTGGTGTTCTCCTGATGTGTTGACTTCTAGCCAATAATCTTACACTAGAATGACTAGTCGCACTCCTGGTTCTGTTTCAGTTTTACACTATGTTCATCACATTTCTGAAAGAGAAAGGGGTTTCAAGGCATGATTTCTATCTGATAATATAGTGTACACAGGGACAGGGAGCTGCTGTACATAGGTTTGATGGACAATCATTTCCAAAGCCAGTATGATCTAAAACCATAGGGTGCTTTCCTATGTCAGCTTCCCATAGGAATCATGCTGCTTTGCAGGTGATTGATACACACTGATTCAGTATGCTGGGCACTGAAGCCAAGCATCAGTTGTGCTGGTTCTATGCTGCCTGTTATTACTAGAACTTTCATACTTGCAAAATCAGCACAAATAATAGAAACCATTAAACAAAACCAGCAGTATTAAAGCTTTTGACAGGAGGATGAATGCATATTTTATGAAACATCTCTTGATGTTCAAGATTGATATTGACCATTGCAGTGTGGCCATAGTGCAGCTGGGAGGACATGTATTGATTTTTAGAGTAGAAGATGAAATAGCCATGAATGTTTCAACCTGTTCCCCTTCAGCTTCTTTTGGCCATCCTCCTCTGCTCATCAGTGGGTAGAACATATCCTGCTTGCTGTTGCAGGTGAAGAGCAAGAGCAACTGTAGCATTTAAAGCATCCATTTTCCAAACCGAATTCTGGCAATCTTTGTGTCTGAACTAAGCCAAAGTGCTGTACTGATCAGAGCTGGGGTGGGTGACCTGCAACTCACAGGTTGCATGAGCATCTCCTACCCTATTTTAGCCCCCAAAGCATCTCAAAATAACATTGCTGAAATTAGTGACAATAGCCCACAAAAGCAGGCACAATTGTTGGCTGAAAAATGCAAAAATAAGGGTGAGAATTGATGTGCATGTCCTTTGAGAGCTGAAGGGCTAAACAAGTTGAACCTATCCCCTCTGGGGAGATTATCATATTGCTGGAGGATTTTGTAGCACCCATCTAGAGAATACTGCTCATCCCCTAGCTTAGAATCTGGGACTGGGAAGACCCTGCTTCAAATTCTACTATAACTATGGAAATTACTGGGTGATTTTGAGGAGTCATTTTTTTTTTCAACCCAACTGTCAGAATCCTCACAAACCTTTACTAAGAAATATTATTCATGCTATAGCCTGTTTGCTTTTCACTTGCTTTTTACTTGCTGCGGTTCTGCCATGGGGGAAGGGATGGATGGAAGGATGGTTAGAGGCAGGTGGGCTCTTATCACAAGCCCTGGAATGCTCAAGGCCATATCAATGGGAGAATATGAGGAGGCTAAGAAGGCAGGTGGGTGAAGGAGGGAAAAAGGGTAAAAACAACTTTTGGTGCGCACAGGCTCAGTCTTAGCAATGCTTTGGAACTGTACACTTGTTCTCAATAAATGAACTTTCTTTTGAATCATTACTGGTTGCAAGGAAAGTTACTGGAATTGGGAGTAGTAAGTGGCAGATAGTTACATCAACCTTTTGTGAAGATGAAATGAAGGAGGAATCATTTGTAGACCATCTTGAGCTCTTTAGAGGAAAGACAGAATACAACTATAAGAAATAACTCAAAGGCTAATTAAGCACTCCTCTCAACAGCCATGTTTTTTCCCCAGATAAGCTCTTTCATGCAGGGTCCTATTTGCTGTTGGCAGAAATCCATAAATTTTGAGTAGTCTTGGTAATTAAGAAAAATGTTTTTATTGTCAAGGCCCTGTATAGTCCCTGAAAATCTCTTGAGTGCTCCATTACAATGTTCTGTCCACCCCAAATGCCACTAAATTGAGGAAGCCCTATATTTGTAATCATTCCTCAGTTTCCACTGGTTATTTTTTTTTTATGCTAGCTTTCATATATATGCTGACAAAGTTCAAAATTCAAAAAGTCTTTTGGAGTGGGTGGCTATAATAAATCTAAATTATTATGGTTGGTTGCACAGTCAGCCAGATGTTCAGACTGGATTTGGCATTTTTATCCACCTATTGAGTCCTTCCCAAAGACCTGGGATAAGCAGATGTTGTTTAATAATATTAAAGGTGTTATCGCAGGATGTAAGCTGTTCCAACTAAAGCTGCCTTTTGCAATTGACTGACAGTGATTTTGTCAATGCCAATGGTGTTCAAGTGGTACTCCAGATGTTTTGGAATTGCACCCAAGGCACCTATTACTATTAATATTATCTTTGCTTTCTTTTGCCACAGTCATTCTACTTCTATTTGCAGGTCTTTATATTTTGTGATTTTTCTCCAGTTCTTTCTCTTCTACTCTGTTGTCTCCAGGTATTACAAGGTCCACTATATTGCACTTATAGACTTTTTTGTCTTTCTTATCAACAATTGTTAAGTCTGGGGTATTGTCTGGCAGAAACTTGTCTATTTCAATTCTGAAGTCCCAGAGCACTTTAGTTTCTTCATTTTCTATTACTTTATCTATTTTGTGGTCCCACCAGTTCTTGCTTGCAGGCAAGTGGTATTTCTGGCAGAAATTCCAATGCATCATCGTTGCTACTTTGTTATGTCTTTTGTAGTCAGTCTATGCAAGTTTCTTGCAAGGGCTAACTAGGTGGTCCACTGTTTCTTCAGGTTCTTTGCAGAGGCAGCTTTTGCTGTCTATTGCTGTATTCTCAATTCTGGCTTTATATGCATTTGTTCTTAAGGCTTGGTCCTCTGTCTCTTTCTTCAACTTTCCTGCTCTTAGCCATTGCCATGTTTTGTTATCTGCTTTGCCTGCTAGGTTTGTTTTTTTGTTTTTGTTTGTTTGTTTGCTTGCTTTAATGTACTGGCCATGTAATACTTCTTGCCATGTCTCTTTTCTGTTGTTCATTTTGTCTTTCTTATAGGCCAGTTTGGTCTCTTCGGTATTCAGTAAGCCTTCATGGTGTAGTAACTTCAGTGCATCTTTTTCACTGTCCTTCAGATATTCTTCCAATGACCTTTTTTTTTCTTCAGCTGTCTGGTGTACTTGTAACATTCAATATTATTGTTGGTCGCATAGTTAGCCAGATGTTTAGACTGGATTTGGCATTTTTATCCACCTATCAAGTCCTTCCCAAGGACCTGGGATAGGCAGATGTTGGTGTTTGATGGTGTTAAAGGTATTGTTGCAGGATGTCAGCTGTTCCAAGTAAAGCTGCTGCTGCTGCTGCTTGTTGTTGTTACTGTTGTTGTTGTTGTTGTTGTTATTATTATTATTATTATTATTATTATTATTATTATTTTCCCTTTCTCCAATTTGTCTTCTTCCTGGTTCTTTGAAATTACATCTTTCAAAGGCAACATTTCTTTTTTCTTGTCTTGTTTTTTGGCTTATGCTGATGTTAGCATTTCTCCTCCTGCTACTAATAATGATGGTATCATCTCTGTATCTTCTCACTTTATTTTCTTTCTGAGATTTTATTCTTACTAAAGCTTGCAGTTTCTTGTTCTCAAATATTGCCAAATAAGTTCTTCCTTTCTGTAGATTCTGCCTGTGGTGTTGCTTGTTCTCTTATTTAGATTATAATAAGTTTATTTTAGTTGGTCTTTCCTTGCTCACCTTGAGTCTGTTGCTTCAGTTTTATATTCTGCTGACATCTTATATTTCTGCATACAAATATGATTACAGTTTTCCCATTCTGTTATCTTTGTGCTGGTTACACTTCACTTTTCTCAGTCAGTTTAAAATTTTGTTACTTCCATTTACTTGGGTTTTTCCTTCTTCATCTTTGCAAACGTTTAGTAATTTCTGTATCATCCCCTCCTATGTTTCATTTGTAGTGGTCTCAGGCAGTTGCTGTTACAGGTAATCCTCGAATTACGACCATTCATTCAGCGACTGTTTGAAGTTATGATGGTGCTAAAAAATGGACTTATGACTGGTCCTCAAAGTTACAGCCATTGCAGCATCCTTGCAGTCACACGATTGTGATCTGGGTGCTTGGCAATCCATTCACACTTGCAACAGGTTGCCAAGCACCCCATGGTCATGTGATCACTATTTGCAACCTTCCCTGCCAGCTTCCCACAAGCAAAGTCAGTGGGGAAGCCAGCAGGGGAGGTTACAAGTCGCTGAGGTAAATTTCCCCCACCCACTCCAGCCTTTCTTAGCTTGCTCGCATACATGCACCACACCTTCCTTCCACCCTTTGCTTGCACGCATGCACTGCACCCTCCTTCTCTCTTTGTTTGCTTGCACACACCAGTGCCTTCCTTCCCCCTTCGCTTGTTCATATGCATGCACTCTCCAGGGGTGTTTCCAGGAGCTGAAGGACTCTTCAGAGGTGTGGGTGCATGCGAGCAAGCAAAGGAGGAAGGAGGGCGCTGGTGTGCGCGAGTGAGGGAAGGAGGGAAGGAGGGCGAGTGCATGCGAGTGAAAGTTAGTAAGGCAAATTCCATAATATTCAAGAATATCCCCAATTTTTTTCCCCTAAAAACAGTGTCTAAGTACTTCACAACCAAAGCTTTTAACTTCCCAGGAATTAACATAACCCCTGCCAATATGGCCAATGTTAAGTTATTAGTGGAATAATTTTCACTGCATGTCCATCAAGTTCTAGATTATATGGACCAGAGAAAATTACACATCTTTTTAACAGTAAAAAGCAGTAGGAATTGCCTGTTTATTGCTTTCAGGGCAGACCACTTATCACTAAAATTTATTTTTATCTTTTGCCTCACTATTAATTTCTTTATTGTGCTTTATCAGACCAATAATCATCATTTTTGTTTAACACTTGTTCTAATTAGCTTTAGAAACCTTTCTATCAAAGTCCTTGCAGTAAAGGTTTGATCATCTTTCACAGCAATGATTTTGAAGATAAAACCTTAGCAATGCTCAAGTTTCAGATCTTCACCAGGAATTTATGTGACCTGCTGCATCAAAGATTAATTCCCAGTGACAAATTGCAGAACAGAAAAAGCCTGCTTGAATTACTTACTTTTACTATTCAAATCCATGCCCCCTGTAATCTCTGCAGTGTGTGACTGAAAGGAAGAAGGGAACTTCCTTCCGCACTACATTACCACTGGCACCTTAATGCAATCAATTTTAATATTCTTTTTTTGGTATTGCTTTCCCTGTTTTTTTGTTTGTTTATCTGATGGTAGTGGTCATTCTAGAACCCTATCATTCCCAGGGAAAAGAAGAATTATTTTTGCAGCCAAAGGTGATCCATATCCCATTCTACCAACTTGGTTGAAATGGGAGGACACTCTTCCGTAACCTGGCTCCTTCAAATGTGTGTGTGCATGTGCGTGTGCATATCTTTGTTTTAAGATAGCATCCATGTGACATGCTTGTGTGAGAGTCTGAACTGTTATTTTTGGCAGGACAATTGGAATAGGGTAGATACTGCCTGTGTATTTGCTGGTGGTTAGATTAAGGTTTGTATTCACAGCCCTGGTGATAGCTGGGGGAGAGCAGAGATCTGGGGAATGGGGGTATGGAGAAGAAAGGCCAGTATTAGAGGCTATTGGTATAGATGTGGGTGAAGGAAAAGGAAGGTAGGAGGTGTGCAGAAGGCATAAGGACAACAGAAGGTTTAGATGGTGAAGCTGATGCTGTCAGAGCTGGGTGGGCTAAAGAGGAGTTTAGTAGATCTGTATGGAGGAGATAAAAGTAGAAGTGGTAAGGTCTGGAATATGATGGTGAAGGAGGGAAGGTGATGGACAAGAGTATGGCAGCGCCAAGTGGAGGAGAGGAAGATAGAAATTTTGACATTACCAGAGAATAGAGACCAAAACTCTGGTCAAAAGAGGAGAGTCTGCCAATGTAGGGTATAGCAGTCTATGGAAGAAGTGGATGGCAAGAAGCTCTGCCAGAATACTAGTTGGTGGCTCCCCTGTAGTGAGCATGCTGAGAGGAGTTTCCTGGCTGCTGCTTTCCAGGTGCGAAGGGGGTGCTGGGGATAAATTGCTCTGGGGGAGGTATAAGAGGGTAATTGGTTCATAGAGGCATTTTTGTATGGGAAGTAGATGGGCCTGTAACCGTACCCTTGATCAAATATCTGGCCCACCAGAGTGGCTGAGTGGTGAGGAAATTGCCTGTTTGATGGAGGATGGTGTAGATGAGGCTTAGGATGTCAAGGAGAAGGGATTAGGAGGAAATGGAGCAAATCACAACTTTGATGGGCAGGAGAAGGTGTCACAAGAGTGTTGGACTGACTGTTACAGAAAAATAAGAATGGGCAGTATTCTAATCTAATTACCTCCTAAGCCTGGGTGACTGATGACATTCAGATGCCAGGATGTGTATAAATCTACAAAGATCAGAATCATCAAAATCATGCAGGAATTTTTTTTTCTGTGATACCTTATGGAAGCAAAAGTTGGACTTTGAAGAAGCAGGATAGAAAGGGTATTGATGCTTTTGAACTTGGTGTTGGAGAAGACTTCTGAAAAAACCATGGATTGACAAGAAAACAAACAAATGGATTATCAAACAAATCAACACAGAGTTCTCGCTCAAGGCATAAAGACCAGGCTCAAAGTATCATATTTTTTGACACATTATGCAAAGACCTAGATCTCTGGAGAAATCTATAATGCTGGGAAGGATAGAAGGAAAGAGAAACAGGATGAGCACCAGCAAGGTGGATGGATTCAATTACAGTGGCAATGGGTGCACCTTTGGAAGTTTTGAAGAACCAGATTGGAGACTGAGTGTCCTGGAGATAATCTATATGTGTGGTTGCTAAGAGTCACACTGATCTGATGCCACATAATCAAATGCAAATCACAGTGTAAGCCTCTTCTGAATATCTCAAGGAAAGCTAAAGAGGCTGTTTATTACCCAGAAAAAGAGCCAGTGGTTCTGTTCAGCATATAGAGGTCCAAGAGAATCAATGGTCAGTTCTCTGTAACCAAAGCAAACCAATTCTCTTCCTTTTTGCAGAACTAGATATCTTATTTATCTGTTGTGTATTCAGTTGGGTTAACTTATAACTGTAGCCTTTCTCAAAAAGTTAAGCAGTTTCATGATGCTGTATGCATCATTTGCAATGCATTTTGGATAAAACTGGCAGGACTTTGGGCAGTAGCCAAGATCTTCAAGATGGTATATCTTTGATTGCATGTCTGCGCTTTCTCTGCTTTGGACAGCTTGATAGTTACAATTTAAGATGCCTGCTGGTGCAGGAAGACTCCCGACTTTAAATTGTCCCTTGCTGCCTTGGCCATTGGCAAGATGTACATAGCTTAACATTTCAGAAGTGTGTATAATATACACATATATGCTATTTACCTATTATAGATGTTTAGGCTGCCAACAAACAACGCTACCTAGAGTCACTTCTATAGTGAGATGGGTGGCATATATAAATTTGAAAAATAAATAAACAAACAAATAAATAAACAAACAAAATTTAGGGCTGCTTTAATTTTATGTATTCTGTATGCCCCAGTATTCTCCAGATTGGGTTTTTTTAAAAAAAATTAGTGTAATCATAACCTTTAAAATGTAATGATTTTGAATTGTAGTTTAATGGTGTAGTTTTATTTACAACTCTGTTTTTTAAAATTCTTTTTGTTCTCAGACAGTCAGACTAGGTATTTTTTATAACTTGAAAGAATACAAATATTGCCTTGTTCCTGAGAATAAAATGTTACTTCAGCACTTTTACAATTTGCTAGTTATCCATTTGTTTCACAAAAAAATAAGTGATTTATGAGAGAAAGAGCATGAGAGTGAGAAGGAGGAATTATTGATCATTTTAGCTTCTGCTGTGTCACAAAAGCAGGTCCTGAATTCAAGAAGCTGATTCTGCAGAGATTACCCAAGCAGGGAATCCCTCCAGCTCCTTGGGAATTTATTTTAAATAAGCCAAATGTCCTGGGAGTGGGGGGCTCTAAGAAGCAATTTCCCTCCATTATTGAGCATCCAATAAGAAAAAATAAACAAATCTTTAGGTATGAACAAATGTGAGCTTTACTATTTGCATTAAAGAAGCAACAACAATACAACAAAATTGCTCAGAGCTTGCAGTTCACACACATCAGATTGAGCAGTGTCCTTAAAGGAGAAGTACATATCAAAAACATAGTACATATTCATTTCTTCCTCTTCCTTACAAATAGTCCAAGGCAATAGCTATCTTGATGAAGCAGTTTATCTCATGCTCTTCCTGGCTGTTTGATCCTTCCTTCTGGATCAGGTTCTCCAATATGCTTTTCTTCCCTTCAGTGCTCCAAACCTTAATACTTCCCCCTCCACCCACCCACTACCCCCCAGCCAAAATACTGGGTGATTTCATCTCTGATTAAATTTGCTAGCCTCTCTGTCTATGAGCACAGGCCAAGCTGCCAACAGATGCTCTGTATCCCCACAGCTGCCCCCTCCCCTGTTAATTGTAGGGAGTGGATTCTTAACTGGCAATGGGGGGAAAGCTTTTACTTTCTTCCTTAATTTAAAATTTTGTCTCTTATTTCCATTATCTCTTTAGGATGTCTCTTTTTCAGCTAGATGTTTCCTCTATTTTTACCCATTGCTGCTGAGACTGAGTTTCTACTCCTCTTCCGTTTCCCTTGTGCTGGTGTGCTTGTCTTACACTCACAGATCCTCAGACGTTTATCTTACCCTCGGTTTGAATTCCATTTTCCTGTCTTTTGACCCTTTGGGACAGACACCCTTCTTGCCAGAGGACTGCTAACTCTGATTTCCTTTACACTTTCTAAACTGTGGGCTACAAGTTTCCATCTCTCCCTTAAGCTCTATTTTCATTTTCCTTACCATCTCCAAGGATCTTATTTTCTGTACCCAGTATTTTAGGTTAACATATTTAATCCTCCTTGATTTGCGCTAGTTTTATTGGGACCACTCGATTGCATTATCTTATTCTTTAATAATTAATACTTTTATATTAGTATATAAAAGTATAATATAATAAAACCCTGAAGCCCAACACTTCCCAATTAATATTTTCCTCTCACATAAACAGATTTTGATATAGTCAATTTTTTCCTTGAAAATAACAGGTTGCTTAAAATAATCCCAATTGCCTTGGATTGCTAACCAACAGAGATCAGGATTGGCTCGGGTTCCCCCACTTGCCAGGAGAGAGGAAGTCCACAGGCTGAGGCTTCCTCTACCCAAGAGGTCCCATGGATATAAATCCACTTCTGCCTGGACCGATGGTTGTGGCCTTTTAAGTCCTTAATTTAGCATAGGGGACATTAGTACAAAGCCTGACTCTGTATTTAAGGACTAGCTCTTGGTCTATTTTCATGCAGCCCTTAGCATGCTCTGACTTCTGGAGGATGCAAGCCCCCACTGATCTCCAGATTGCCCTTTTTGAATCATGAAGCCAGATCACAGACCAAATTAAATATTAATGTATCCTTAGAGCCTTAAAAATACCGTCTAATATATAGCATACATTGTATAGTCTCTATAGACGGTTGCTGTCAAGGATATTTGTTGCTGAACTGCTAGAGGTTACTGTTTAAGATTTTTTTCTTATTGTTTTAGAATTGTTCAGCCTATTTTATGTCTGAACCAACTAAAATATGCCATGTACAGTACATAAAACTCATTGGATTTAGTCTACTTATTCAGAGATGTTTAACTAAAATCAAAAAGAGAAAGAAGGTGACACAGAGAAAAAAAAAAGAACCATACAATCTTATTCTATCCACATTTCCTCCAGATATCATCCATTTGGGCATCGTTGTCTTCCCATCACCAGCTACCAGGATGGTATAAATCTGATGCCATTAAAATTGTCAATTCAATTTAAAAAGCTGAGCAAATTTGATTTGAATGAGCAAATTAATTGAGGATGTCAGTCTGAACAGTCAGATCAAGTAAATTTGATTTGAATCTTGATTCGGTTGGGAAATTTGGTAGAGAAAATTGATTTAATTGAATTACTTTTGAACTGAACTTCTGAATTAAACATTTGGAGACTTCTAATGGGCTGCAGTTCCCCTGCATCTGACTCTTCCTCTGGGTCAACAGGTCTTCATAGGAAAAAATGTCTCATAGGGAAAAATGCTTTGCAGTGTAAGGAGTCATATAACTCTGACTTTGATTACTATGTTATATTTCTATTAAATCTCTATGATTTTTTAAAAATTCGATTTGAGGAAAAAAGTTCTAAAAAGAGGGTAAGGGATTAATTACTATGGGATATATACATGCTTCTCTGGCATTTTAGTGAAGAAATGGATCACTTGGTGCTTATGCATGATGTGCTTATCCAGAAAAGAAAAGAATGAAATATTGTTGCTATTATACCACATTATATACTTTTTATTTATGTGTACATGAATGTAAGTGTGTAGGTTTCTCTCAGCCACGTCTGACCTCTCTGCTGCTTATTAAGAATAAATAAGCCAGGAGGTTTTTAAGTCTTTGGTTATAAGAATAAATAAAAGCAAACTTTGTGACCTCTTTACCATTATCTGCTCCCCAGAAAATGTGAGAAGTGAAGCAGGCTGTTGGCTAATAGGCAGGACCCTGCACTTTGTGGGTAAAAAGGCTAAATGGGACTTTAATCCATGTTATTTCCTTCTTTTCCCTCTTTCAATCTTGTTACTTTTCATACATTAATATAGTTAATGCACACACACACACACACACACACACAAATCCTGACTTGAGGGTTAATTTTAGTCTTACACTGCCATACTCAGAAAATCATAGTGCAGGAATTCAAATTAAAGCATCCCCGACAAACAATAGCCAGTCTCTGCTTAAACACATCAAATGAAGTGAGGTCCACTATCTTTCTGGGTAATTGGTTCCACTGTCAAACTGCTCTTACAAGTAGAAAGTTTTTCTAACAATACCTAATAAACAATATACTAAAAGAATGTAAAGCAATCTTCAGTAAGAATTGAAGAAATTAAAAATTTAAAAGGTGGAAGAAGGGAAACAGAAACTCTTCCAACACTCATACCAGGAAGATCAAACAGAAGTGCATTTTCAGTAAGCATGTGAAATATGTTATAGTAGGCACCTCCTGGATTTTTGAAGACAGAGCATTCCAGAATGAGTGTGGGCACCACCACAAAGAAGGCCCACCCATGACCAACTGTCAGATGGCATTCAGTGGCTCTTGGTAGGCAGAAGGTCTGTTGATTATCTCAGTGACCAACCAGATCTATAAGAATGAAGGTAATCTAACAGATATCTTGGTCCCAAGTTGTTTAGAGCCTTGTATATCATGACCAAACTTTGAACCCAGCTCCATAGCTAACTGGCAGCCATTATAGTTGCTTCAATAAAGATATAAGGTGCATGGCCAAGTGCCCCACTCAGCAAACCTGGCTTCCATATTCTGCACCTGCTACAGCTTCTGGACCAAGGACAAGGGTAACTCCACAGAGTGCATTACAGTAATCTAAACATGAGGTTACAAGTGTGTGTAATTTGGGAGACTTTACCTAGGAAAGGGCATAATTTGTATTCCAAATGAAGCTGGCACTCAATACTTCTAGTCATGGAGGTCACTTGTACTTCTATTGTTAATGATGTCTCTAAGAACAGCCCCCAGATATGTACACAATTCCATTTAGAACTGGTTAACTTCCTAATTCCAGGACCATCTACCTACACAACCACTGTCTTGCTGAGATTCAGTCTGAATTTGTCAGCCTTAATCCAATCTGAATCAGTCTACGAGAGACAGTGGTTCAGGATATGCATAGACTCTCCTGATTCAGATGTTTATGCAGGAGTAGAGTGCCATCTGCATATTGGTGACACCTTATTCCCAAATCCTTGATATATGTCCCCAGCAGTTTTATATACTATAGATGTTAAAAAAGCATTGTGGATAAAGTAATGCCTTGGAGCACCCAACAACATAGCACACTTCCTAGGTCCCACAAGATGATAGGGTTTAATGGAGGGGACCTGGAGCACACCCACACTACTGGTAGATGGGTGGGCAGAAACAACTGGAGATAAGCAGTCTCTCAGATATCCAGACCCTATGCTATACAGGGTTTTATTGCAATAACCCAGTCATGAGGTGACCAGAGCATGAATAACTGTCTGAAGGGCCTCAACTATGTTGATATACCATTTTAACAGCTAAAAGGAGGGAAAATGTAAGGGGTCTCTTAATGAAAGTGAAAGAAAGGAGTGTAAAAGCAAGTCTGCTGCCCAATTTTTTTTTTTTTACAAACCTAAGATTATATCAATAGGTAATGCTACCCCAGTACAAATAGGTGGAGTTAAGTTGAAGTAGTGACAGACTTTATCTTTCTAGGCTCAAAGATTCACAAGGATGGTGACTGCAGCCATGAAATAAAGAGACATCTACGACTTGGGAGAAAGACTATGACAAATCTAGAGAAAATATTACAGTGCAGAAACATCACACTGACAACAAATGTGCCTATTATTAAGGCAATGGTTTTCCCAGTTATAACATAGCTGTGAAAACTGAACCATCTGAAAGACTGAGTGAAGAAAAATCATTGCCCTCACACTGTGATGCTGAAGAAAATGGTTGTGAATACCTGGACTGCAAGAAGAATAAATATTTACTGGATTTATAAATAATTATTACTCACTTGAATTGCTTATAATAAAGCTGAAACATAGATGTAATATGCATGCAGCTACTCAAAGAAGCACTTACAGAGAATTCTAGTGAAATGATGTTCATCAGGTGCTGAAGAGCTGAAAGTAACTGAACAACTACTTATCTTATTGCACTGACAGTAGGTCTTCTCCAACTGTCTCCCTACTAGCTGAATACCTGGGTGCACTGATCACATTTATATATTTTATCTGTTAGCCAATGTTCATCACACATATAAAATTGCTAGGTTTTGTGCCACACTTGGTTATCTTTAAAGTTTAATGATTGCTGAATGTGAACTGTAGTCCCTGGGCTAGTAAAATCTATTTATTTTATTTATTTCTGCAATGTATATGCTGTTTAATTCCAAAAGGTTCTGGCTGACTGGTTCTTATCCTTTTACTTTTAGTTCAGTTTTAATGTTTACTGTTTCTATTGTTTTCCTTTTTATTTAAGGTCTGAATGTGTACATCTTCAGTGGTTATGGTGTGGCCATAATAAATGAAATATATAGATGTATACATACATATCTTGCTCAGTGGCCATACATATGTTTGAGGACAGCCAACCAAAAAATTGCAACAGTTGCAACCTCCTGTCATGTAAAATATGCACGACAAAAGGATTTGCACTATTCTCAGAAGAAACATAATTGCACTCTTTCAGATGAATGCATTCTGTTATAGCAATTATGTTGTATGTATATTTGTTCAGAAAATACATTCTTCTGGAATGAAAAATGTGATTTAAATCCATTTGACCTCTGCAGTTAAAAAAAAGAAAAGAAAAACTAAACCAGAATGCATCAGAATTGAACCTTGAGAAACCTGGTAAATGAGATAACTCAGTACTAACAGAGCATATGCTTTGGTTCCTAAAGTCTCTAAATTAAATTTCAGGCATCCTCACAGATGGCTAAGAAAATAATGTCTGAAATCCTGGAAAGCTGATATTTTAGACAATATTGAGCTAGATGGCAATTTATTATTATTTTTTAATTATTCAGGGCCTTAGAATATAAATAGTGCCTTTGAAAATGCACACTTCCAGTTCTGACATATTTGAGAGTAAGATGTAAATTCTCATTTTAAAAATGTTTATTTCATCAGCCAGATACCCTGCAAACAGGCTTCCGGAGCATACCTATATTTTGAAATTAACCAGGCAGCCTTTTATGTTTGTAAAAATTATACAGATTACATACTTTTAAATGTCTAATCCATGAAGCATACATATTGAAAGCAACCAAAGTGGCCTCAAAGGTCAGATGTAGGGGTGTGGTGACCTAACATTACATTCCTTCCTATAAGCTTCATGCTATGCTTTACAGATTGCTGACTAAAAAGTGATTTACCCATGCTGTGTGATACTTGATAAAAGCAGTACCAAACATATTCTGATTAGTACATATGTGCCAGTTGCCATCATTACAACCTACCCCTCCCATGGATCACGATTAATGAAGAACAAAATATCAAAGGAAAGTATGACACAGGGAACCAGGAAGGGTATAATTATCTTGAAAGCTGATGCTGACGAGTTATGGCGACTCACTACTGAGCAAATTGCTTGCAAGCAAGGTACAAATGACAGGGTTATATTCAGGGAAAACCTTTTCTCCCCCTCCCCCCCCCCCATCTCTCTCTCTCATTCTTTTTCTTTCAACCATATATTTGGTGTCTGACACAGCCATCTTTCTTACAGCCATTCAGTCATGACCTTCTCTCAGCTTCTCCTCTCCTTGTCAACACGACATTGGACAGGAAGCCTTTTGTAGCTAAGCCATGCATGTGTTTGGATGAAAATGCAGGAGACACAGATTGAAGATTGCCAATAAATATTATATATAAGGATTAATATATAGTAGCAAACTAAAATTACAGAAAATTGGAATTTTAGTATCCAGTTCTTTACAGGCAATTGTTTTATTTGCATACTCAGGAGAATGTACGGGCTAAAAGTATCTGAGTGGGATGCAACACCATCTATTTTGGCATCCAATGCATGCATCCAGGTCCAGATCTTAAGGGTTCCTCCCCCATGAAAGATCCAGGACACTTAAGTTTCTTTGCAGTGGTATTTGCCCTATGGAAGAGCCTCCCACCCCAATCTAGATGGCTTCATTGCCAGAGCTATTCCGAATTGTCTTTGGCTAAAATCAGTTGTCAGGATGCCTGTCATTTTTGTTACAGTAAATTATTAATTGGTTTTATGGCTTTAATGTATTATTTTTATCTATTGGTTGTGAGATTATTAAGATTCTTTTCAGTTATATTGTACACCACCCTGTGTCCATGTGGAATGTGGCAGTATAGAAATAAAGTAAATAAAAATATAGGCTATGCATTTATTTGTCTATCATTGGAAACAAAATCCTGGGCTAGATGGATTTTCTATGGGTGGATATGTGTGTGTAAAGAGAGAGGAACAATGTGTGTATGCCTCCACATGTAGATCTTGTATCTCACATTGGTGTTTTGCTATAGTATTGTGACATGACAAGCAAATAACTAAAAAAAAAAAAATGCAGCAGCCCTGCCCTGTTTGTATGATTATTTAATCCATATATAAAAGAGAGATAAAACAAGAAAGTCCACTTCTTACTTCCTGGTGGAGGAAATGGTGGACTGAGGTGTCTCTGAACAGCAGAGACAACACCAAGGCAGAGACCGCTGACAGGGTAGCAAGTCTGGCCAGTGGAGTTTCTCTGGACAAGGAGAGACCAGGAGATCACTCACCTGTGCTCCAGAAGGCATCTTCTCATGAGGAGACCCACAGGACCCAAAGGGACCCTGTGGGCGACTCATGAGTAGAGCACTGGGAGCCATGGAAGAATACCAAGCTCACAGCCTCGAGCAGAGCCTGTTTAAGAACACTGGGTTCACCCAAACCTCCACTTTCTATTGCACATTTGGAATACAATAATTTTAAAAGCTACAGAGATCTTCCAAGTGGCAGTGCATTTAAACTACCCAGTGAGTGATCCTTTGATCTGGATTAAAGTTAAAAGTAAAGAACAACTAAGGATTTAAAAATAATTAAAAGCAAAAAGTTTTCCAAGAGTTTGAACTAAGAAAGTTTAAAACAAATTAAGGGGACAGTTGAATTTGGAACATTATTTACTTTAAAGTATTCTTGAATTTATTATATAAATAAAACCTACTGGAGTGTTTAGATTTGCTAAAGGGAACGATTGGTTGACTTGATCAAACAAAGAGATAAAGGAAAGTTTTGAAAAATCATCTGACTATAGAACTACAGAATGCTGAATGGGACTAAAGAGTTAAGGATGCAGAGAAAGGAGGAAGGGGAAAAAAGCCTCTTCTTTAATTTTACCACTCCTTTCTGGATTACAAATTAAAGAGAAATGGACCTTTTATGGACTTTTTGCTGAAAATGGAAAAAAATGATGATTTATGGATTTGCTGATTAAAAAGGGTTGATTATGGGAAGAAGAGAATAATGATGTAATTTTAATGAGGGAGGAGAGAGGATAAGTTTGTAACTGCTGTAAAGAAAATCAGAAGTTGATTCTTTATAAATCTTTTCTTTATTTTTCTTCTTCTATTTGTATTTCCTTTCACACTTTTCTTACTTTTTTCCTCCCTCATTAAAATTACATCATTATTCTCTTCTTCCCATAACTCAGAAAGGAACCTCCCTAACTTATCAGGCGGTAAAAGAGATGGCAGGAGATTTGTACTTTCAGACTTGCAAATTGATGTCAGCCTTCCCAGGTAGACCAGACAGGAAACATGACCAGATGAGCTAATTCTACTTTATTGTAAGGCTACATTAACAGAATGTTGCAAGTCAGAAAGTACAAATCTCCTGTCGTATTTTTTATTGCCTCATAAGTTGGGGAGGTTCCTTTCTGAGTTTCTTTCTCTGCCCATGAAGCAGCTGTGGGCTACGCCGATTGTTCCCTAGGCAGCATCTCTCCCTCCTGTCTCCTAAGATCATTCCCACATACCATTATAGGAGAACAGGGGAAGGAGGGTGTGGTGTGTGCAAGCGAGCAAAGTGAGGAAGGAGGGCATAGTCTGTGTGAGCAAAGTGGGGAAGAAGGGCAAGGTCCATATGAGCAAAAGGGGGAAGGAGGGCGCAGTTCATGCGACTGAAGAAAGGCCAGGGGGTGGGAGAAATTTACCCAAACAATTTGAGACTTTCCCTACCGGCTTCCCCATTGACTTTGCTTGTGGGAAGCTGGCAGGGAAGGTCACAAATGGTGATCACATGACCATGGGATGCTGCAGGCAGTCATAAGTGTGAGCTGGTTGCCAAGTGCCTGAATTTTGTTCACGTGACTGTGGGGGTGCTGCAACAGCCAGAACTTCAAGGACTGGTCGTAACTCCCTTCGTTCAGCACCATTGTAACTTTGAATGGCTGCTGAACGAATGGACATTAATCAAGGACTACCTGTATATGAAAATTCCTCTATGTGATCATTTTTAGGAGTAGACCCTTGTAATTATTATGGAATGGACAGAGTTTTTCTGAAATTGTCATATAAAACTGCAAACTTTAAAAAGCATTTTCAATTATTAACACTAACAACAACAAATCTGAGGAAAAAATCCCCCTCCCCACGCACACATCTCCACACCCCATTCTTCCCTCTTCAGTATCCTTGCGTTTTCCTTTAACCCCCACCTATGTGCTGCACACTGTGAGACTGGTTGCTAATTGGAAATTCAGTTTGTTAGCATGATCTTGTACGCTCTGTACAGTGAAAAGAAAAAGCCAAAAAAAAAATAGTTTTAATTTAGTCTGAAAATACTTTCCTTCCCATGACTTCAGTTGAAATAAAAAGCAATGACCTAGAGAAAAATACTGTAGCTGTGTTTTATTACCAAGGCCGTAAACCATCCAATCCCAACACACCATTTGGAGGATGGAAGGGAGACTATTGGAAGAATTGCATTATTGCACAGAGATTAACATGTACACACCAACACGTAGCTATTGTGCTCAAAGAGAACTCAAACACACACATTAGCAGAAAACCAAAGAAAAATGTTTCAACTCAAATGTAGCTACATGACAATCCCTACCTCTCTGAAACTGCACAGCAATGTAGAGATCCACATTCCAGCACATATATTACAGTGCTACATACAGTACTGTATGAAAAAAATAGTTACGGCTTCACACTACTATGTAATTATAGGTAGGCATGGTTAAATTGTGCTATTCCAGAAATATACAGAGGTAGCTCCTGGTGTTAGCATGCGTGGTCTCTCAGAAATAAGATTTTAGCTGTTTGCAGAGATCTTTAATAAAGCTGGCATGGCAAGCTTGCTTCAATATTCCTCTGTAAAAAAATATTTTAATGATGCAAATATCTCACATTTACATACTTCTAGATACAGAAAGTCCCTGAAAAATAGGAAGAAATATATTCCTCCAGGATAGTACTAAGTTTCTGTGTTCTTCTTGTTTCTCCACATTTTTCCTCTGACTATTTGTGTTTGAAAAGCTTTCTGACCATCCTGAAATTAACCTAAGTGAGATGTCCACTATTGGAGGTTGGAGAGCAAAGGATAGACATGTCAACCAACTAGAGACAAAGTTCAGCAAATAAAGAACATGAGTCTATTATTTCATAAATATAATGCAGGAATCTCTGTTTGCCAGGCGCATTCCATCACCAATGTTTGATGGAGGATGACAAAGAAAAATCAATGATGAACAATCAGGGAGAGCCTAATAATCACAACACCCTAAGCTCCTGAATGAAAGGTAGGATATAAATCTAACAAATAAATGCATAAGCAAATAAATAAGCTCTTGTATAAATGAGGGTGGGATAAGTGATCAGAAGAGATTTGGGCAGATTGGAACAAAATAAGTAAGCAACTCAGAGAACCATTTTCTGTGTGCTACATATGTAAGTTCACTAGACTGAGTATCATTTTTGCATCTAGTCACTGGCTAGATTCCTCAGTGCATACCTTTGCCACACCTTGCTTCCTTGAGCCCAAACTAAAATAGATGGCTTATATGCTTACTAAAGGGGATAAGAATCACTTTATAACTCTTTAAATGGGTGTATATAGGAAAGGGTAAATATTTTTTTAATTATTATAATTCTATTAATCCTGTAATTCTATTAAATCTACAGATATTTAAAGGGTATGATACCCACCCCATTTTAATTTTTTTAGGGGAAACACTCTATTAGTGAACTGATGGAGTCTCTAATTGGGGAAGTTCCCATTAAATGTAGTTTTCTTGTGCCTTGGCCCCTTCCTTCATAGCAGAGCTATCAGGTTTTCAGTGGTCCTCTTCTACAGTCTCAACATTATTCTAGGCATTAGATATGAGAACGTGACTCACTAATGGCCAATTACTGAAAGTATGTATGGAATATTATGCTTCAATGTTTCATAATACATGTATGCAATACACTGATCACCCCCTACTTTCCCATTTTGACTACAGATTGTATTCCACAACCCACACATATACAGTCTCTTTCACACACATGCCACAACTTGATCTTATGAGTGGGAGAAGTTAATTAATGTCTCTGAAGCTGTTTCCAGACAAAGGGTTCTTCAGAAATTATAGAAGGGGTTGAAACACATGGGGACAAGCTAATCCTTTTGTACTTAGTGGGTGTCAGTTCTAACATCTGCACTAAAAAGCACTTACAAGAAACTAGGAGAGAGCAGTGATCTATCAAGCCTGTGGAGAACACAGTCTCTCTCTCTCTCATTCACACACACATACCCCCATTGATGGTGGTAACATGATATGAAAACCTAAACAAAAGGTCTTCCCACTCTATTTGTGGACACTAAAGGAAAGGTAGAAGAAAAGTCTTTTCTGCAGACATTTGATAACACAGTAGCCTGTTACTTAGCAAGAGATTAGGCATGGTATTATCCCAAATCACCCTTTTAAGAACAGCTTGATCTGAAAGTAATATGCAATTAGACATTTGTTGCAGTTTCAATAGCAAAACACTTTAAAAAATGAAGAGGGGATATTATCTCCCCTCTACCAACCTTCTCTTTTTCTCTCTTTTAAATGAACTGAACTGTCCAGGAATTTGAATCTATATTGCTTTGCTCTCCACTTTAATATGGTCGCACTATTTTCTTCTTGCATTTTCAAGCAGTTTTGAAAGTTAGTACTAAGAGAAAATGTATTATCAATAACTCACTTAAACAGTTGCTTCTGCTTGATGGGATTGTCTGTTTGCCTTAGGATCTGTTCTTTAATCATGACAACTGCTTTTTATGTGTCATAAGCAGCTTCCTGATAATCACGGAGAAGACTGGGATCCACCAATGTATTTTGTGGGTACTGAAGAATGCTTTGATTGGGTATTCAGGTGGAGTCCAATTTCCATAAGTTCATTTCTTCATTTTTAAAAAAAATCTATTTCAAGGAGCTTGAAATTTTGCTGAGAGGACAATGCCCCCTTTGAAACCTACCCTCTACATTTTATGACAAAATAGTGCTTTTTATTCACAAATTTGCAGCTCTGCTTGACATAATTCACTAAATTATCATCATCGCATACTCTCATCAGTGTGTTCTGGCACTTCTCTGTCTAGGCTGTTATTCTTAACAGCAATTTACAGTGCAGGCATTAACAGGTAAATCCATTCTATTCCACACTATAAAATGTCTCCCCTCGGACTTCTACACACCATTCTGTTATAAGGATTATTAGGTATAACATGTATGTTCCATCTTTAGCAAGGAACTCAAGCAAACATACCTGGTTCTCCCTCCCTCACGAACATACATTACTCCTCCAATGTCTATGAAGAACATTAGACTAACATCAGTGTAGGCAACCAGTTAGTCTCCTACAAATTTAAATCCAAATTCCCCTGAGTGATATACTGTACTTTCCTCTTCTCTCAAGAATGGGGGAAGCACATTGATGTGTGTGTGTGTAGGAGCCCTTTCTTTGGCACTACTTAGGACACCCTGCTGGCTCTTACAGGGTCTCTGTTTTCATGGCATTTACCAGTGCAGTGCAGACACACCATTACATTGTAAGGGCAGATATATTTAAGTCAATATATTGGCAATATAATGTTCTGTATTCTCTCCCACTCTCTCCTCCCCTCTCAGCTAACCAGCTTCTAAAATGAGAGACTAGTTATATTTCTGCAGCTACAGCAGTGAGATGAATGCTTGAAAAGCTTTGCTTTTGTTAGAGCAGAGAAGCAGATGTTGTAAATTATATACTGCAAAAGGAACTGTGGGAACAATTCCATGCATCACCTCAATAATTTGTTGGCTTTTTCTCTTGGCACACTGAGTGGGGAGAGGGCTCTCTGTTTGAGAGGGAAGGGGCATGGAGCTCTCCCATCAAATCATTATTCAATACCAGTTCTGTCCCTGGATTCCGCTTCTGTGTCCTAGCAGCAATGACAGCTTTCTGTGGGGTCTTTGCATCTCCTCTTCAGCTTCAGGGTACAGAGAACATTCTGGAAAGAGCAAGAGCAAAGCATGGGGTTCTTTTGCAGATGTTGCATTTTTGGCTACTCTTTGGGGAACACAGATTCTGAGAAAATCTAGGATTCCACTTTTCAGACAATTATCATTTCCCAGAGGCTAACATCAATTATAAAGAGAGAGAGAGAGAGAGACAGGCCCTGCCCTCAGAATTACTAATTAAAAAGATGAGATACACAAAGGAACCTAACATGCCAGTGCCAGACATAGGTCTTGAAGGTTGGTGTGCAGCCTCCTTCCAAAAGCTCCTATCAGATTGTAATTTTCAATGTGGCAAAAGATAAAATAATTCAAGACATAGGGAATAATCATATAAATGGCATTAAATTAAATTAAATCAATCTTAAATTATTATGTTTATGTCAAATGGCATGATGGTTTCTTTTCAAAATGGGCTGAAAAAAAAGTAGGCTTCACTCTGGCTTCATGAGGACCCAGGCTACTATGAGAGTAATCATGCAGAGCAGTACTGGGTTCAGTTGGGGAAGTGTAAAATGGAACAGAAGGTGTGCACTTCCAGATCAGCTGAGACCTCATGGAATTTTATCTGCCATTTGGAATCCTCTCCTCTACTTTTTCTGTTCCCCTTCCCAAATCACAGAAAATCCATTAAAGAAGAAAAGACAGAACAACTGAACAATACTCTCTTGGTGCTAGGGAGCACCTTCCCTTCTGAAGCACCTTAATGGTTTTGCCCATCAAAGTAATAAACAGAATATTCCTACGGGGGGGGGGGGGAATCTGCCATCTTTTCCTCTCTTTTCCTTACTGATTGACTGGTTGATTGATTGATTTGTCCATTTACATGATAAAAAGCTCCTGGAAAATCAAATGTTTTATAACCTTGAGACAGAGGCATTCTCCAATGTTTGGCAGCTGAATCAGATAACAGCTGCAGCAGAAAGTTGTGGCAATAAAAGGGGAAAAGGCAAAAGCAAGTACTTCAGTGCTGTCCCTGGTGCTCAGCAGCCCCCACCCTCCATTCTGTGCCACACAATTTAGCAGCAAATCTGCATACTTTTGAAATATTGGGGCCTTGGTGACATGCAACCAGTGCACCATTTTCTGGTCCTGGTGCTAGAATAAATCAGGAAAAACTAGAGAGAAAGTGGGACACAAGGCAAGCTAAGAAAAGATCTTGCAGAGCTGGGCCTGGGTTTGGAACAGGTAATTTTAGAGGTATGTATGACATCAAGGACATTTCTTTAGATGTTATTTAATTTCAAAAAGCTGCTTAATAATGGTTTTCTGATGCAAAACAGAGTATTTTTGTTCCAGACAAAAGGCTTCTTTCCAAACATCTTGATTACGCCAGAAAGCCTATCTAATACAGATTGGAATTTTTATTTTATAATTCTGCTTATAGTTATGGATCTGGCCTTTTTAAATACAGAATTTTTATTTTCATAATCTTATTGTTGCATTATGCTTAAATGGAAATTCCAACAAAAATAGTGTGAAACTATCTGCAGAAGACAGGGTGTTTATTAAGTTATCCAGAAAAGGATAGAAATATGCCTTTTGTGTGTTCAAGGGTCTTCTCAATATCCAGTGGTTGGGATTCATTATATAAAGGCCATATCGGTACTGTCAAGTATAGGACAAAAACTGAAAAGAGTTTAAAGTCCTCCAAGCCTTGATGTGCTCTGTGGAATCCACAGTACTCAGTGACAGAACAGCAAAAGAACAAGTTTTTCAAAGTCAACAGCTGCAGCATAATTTACCATTTGTGGTGAATGGCACTGTCCGTAAACTGAAGAAGTACTTTGGCGTTGCTCATTCTGTGGATACATTTCTTCTTTTGGGCTTAGGAGAAGGCTGCTTTCACAGGACAAACATTGCTTCAGATCCAGTTACTAATTTCTTGCCATAATTAATTTGCCTCAGGATTGGAAGACAGACAGAATGCATGCTGGGAAAGGGGAAGGAACATTATATAATATATAGTATATAACATTGTATAATGTTCCTTCCCCTTTTCAGCATACATTGATATATACATTAATGTATGGTGCCACATGAAATGTACCAGATAAGCCATGCTACTATTGCTGATCCTGACATGTTGACAGATGTGCCCTTTCTGGTGGATTTTTTTTCTAGGATTTTCCCCCCCTTTCATCTCTGCTTCTCTTGCCCCTTTGAAACAGCTATAAAGAGCTTTGAATCTGGGGATGTTGTTCCGGGCTGTGCACTCAGCCTGAGCAGCTGACTAGCTGGCCGTGTTACGCTTCCAGTCTTCCAGGTACAACTTCCAGCTGCTGGCTGCCTCCCTTTCGATGCATTTTGGGGTTGATGCCAGAGAACCAGGTGAGGTTGGTGGCAGTTTCAGAACCACCGATCCTGCTTCATTTTCACATCAGTCTTTTTGCTTTTTTCAGCTTTAAGAAAATCTGAATCTTTACAAAAAATAAACTCTGCAGTATATTTATGAATGCACCCAACAGAGGGGAGGAAGGGCAGAAGACTGTATAATTATTTTCCAATTCATTGGCTTTTGTAGTGTGAAAAGGCTCTGCTTTCTCCTGTAGATTCCTCAGACGTTGGCCCCATATGCCTAGTTACCATGGAAACCAAACTTTTTTTCTTTTCTCTCCCTCCCCTTTAAAAATATGCAAAGGTTCTTAAAGCTTGAGCCTACCCATTTGCCACTGCTGGGCTCTTTCAGCATTCACTCTACAGTCATCTTTTAGATGTTTTATTTTGGGGGGTAGGGGGAGTGGGGAGGGCATGAAACTGTTCCCTCCCATAGGCCAGTCCTTATCCCTGCTGCCAACTCCCCCTCATCACCTGTTTGTGTCATCTGGTGGCTCTGACTGTTGTGCTGCCATTTTATTTAAAAAAAAAAAAAGTTTTTGCATAGCACAAATCTCCCTTCCTGCATCAGCATGATAACAATTATATTCCTTGGCTAGAGTAAAAGTGATCGTCCTGATGTGCAGTTATAAACGTGTGGTGCATGTGCGCACACACACACAATACAGAAAAAGGGCACTTTAAAAAGGCAATAAAAATCATTTAAAAAGATAATAAAAGGAAACAACTAAAATAATTTGAATACAGAAAAATTATAGCAGTTAAATTTACAGTATATTTTGATAACATTAATAGGATTTCATTAATGCTTTTACAGCAGCTTCACACTTTGTCAATGTTTTTGCATGCAGCACAATGTTACATTCTGAATGTATAGGCTTGGTATAACCATGTTGCCTTCTCTAACGGACTGCATGATTTGGACTGATTATAATGTTTGCATTTTCATAGGATTACCTATATCAAACATCTTTAAGATGAGGTACATTGGGACCAATAACTGTAGGAAGTACAATTTTGAGGGTGTTTTTTTTTAATGTGTTTATTTGTGTATGTGTGTAGAGGAATTATTATAGAAATTACTATTTTTTATCCTCACTCAGGTTTTTGGAATGATGTGCAGTCAACAAAAATGTACTTGAGAAAAAAATACAGATTGTCACCAACTGTTTCTAATTTAAGGGGGATGTTGGAGCATAGAGATAGTCAAGAAGTTACGATGATCATGTATAACCCTAGATTAATCACAAATTGTTAAGATTCCTATCCTATCCTATCCTATCCTATCCTATCCTATCCTATCCTTTATCAATTGTTCTTTCTCCAGTTTATGGTCATAAAAACCCTGTGAAGAAGGTTAGATAATAAATGGCTCAAGTTCATTGGCTTTGTGTCCAAAGAAGATGTTAATATGTTGCTTCTTCCATCCTAATCTGACACTCTAATGCCCTTGTTGGTAAATGGCTTTTGTTCAATGAAAAAATGGTTTGTGTTGGTGAGATAACTCTGGCAATATTCTCAGATATAATTACAGTGAGATATTTCTATGTCGGGTGTTTAAAAGAAAAGCACTATATTCTATAGAGAGAGCCCGTTTGGAGTACTGGTTAAGGCATCAGATTAGAAACCAGGAGACTGGAAGTTCTAGTCCTGCTTTAGCCACAAAGCCAGCTGGGTGATCCAGTCACATGTCTCATTCCTAGGAAGAAGAAATTGGCAAGCTACTTCCAAAAATTGCCAGCAAGAAAACTTCATGGGGCAGTCGGCAGGAATCAAAACTGATTGGAAGGTACAAGTCTATCATTCTATAGAGTTCAGATGCTCTGCAAAAAGATAGACTTGCTTAAGAAAGACTATGCTAATATTTGTGCAGTTTTTTCTGGATAACAAGTGGCTCTGGAGCAGCCTTTGCTATGTTGCCAACTGATGCTTTGTGTTCTCAAAATATCAATTTTACTGAATCATTTCTGTAGCTTTTCATGCCTTTTTCTCAAGAGCTTATTTTTTAATATGATAAGCCCTACAAATGCTTTTTCTACAACATGCTGAGTTGCTCATTCAGATATAAAATGAATGGGCAAAAAGAAATTATTAAAGGATATTGAAACATTTCAAAATCTTGATTCCCCGTAATGGAATTAAAGACCACACTAATGGAATTATTACACGTACATACACACATAGACACACACCCTTGTATCCTCAACTTTCTTTTACCTTTTAGTGCCAACAACACAAAGATTATTTTAAAGCACATTTCTCCTGTGTTATTAATTTGGAGTGGTGATCATGCTTTGGCATCCTTGGAATATATAATAGAGCATTGATATTAATATCTTTATGCTATTTCATGCCCATTTGACAAGGGCCATCCTCTGTTTCTAGTTAAAGTTGGTTAGGATGTTTATTCTTTATAAAAAAACCTGAGGCTTTAATTAAATAACAGTAACTCAGTTAATTTTCATGAAATAACAATAATTCAGTTAAATCCCAAAACTTTGCACAGACTATGCAACATGCCTTTCTACTCATGGCTACATGAGAAAGGAGACCTACACTTACAAATAAAGATACCTTTTTTCCATGTGAGATTTTAACTGAAACAGCTTTGGTGTTTTTCATTTAGCCAAATCAATGGTGCTGTTATTATAAATCTCCTTTTATATTAGTGGAGGGGGAGTCAAGCTTTCTAGGCATTATGTCTGGAATGTGAAAGTAAGATGGCTACATTATCTGCATATCTATACAGTTAAGTCCAAATAAAATTTGTTAGTAGAAGTTGATAGATGAAGGCTGAGCATATTCTGTTTTAAGTAGATGTAACAACTTTTTTTTATGGCACCGCGTCAATACGGATGATCCAAGGATAATTGCTTCTAACACAATTAGGAATAGTTTGCCTATGGCTTATGAGAGAACAACAATTATTGGTTGTTATCATTCTTTGGTTTATCTCTTTTTTTGTGCCTCATTCGTCTTTCTCTATAAAATGGAGGTAAAAGCATTTGTATTCTATGAAAGTATTACGAATAGAAATATTAAGGAATAATAGAATGCTCCAGTTCCGACTCAGTAATGGAGGAGTCACTACAAATGTTTAGATCATGTCCCTGTCTCATTGCACCTTCATCTTTCTGAAGTTAAGCTGAAGCAGGGAGAAATATAACCACTTTCAACTTATCCTCCTTTTGCATTTACTCTGCTGGTCCTATCATCCAGCTTGGCCATTCTTTGATGTTGATGCGTTGAATGTGTACATCTGCAAGGAAAAGATAATACTTATAAATCTATATGTGTTTAGATTTCTCCTTTACTGATGTTTCACACATGGATGCTTAGGATGGTACATGGAAGATGCACAACCTCCAGCTAGGAAAAATTATGTTCTGCTCTCTGGCAATTGTATAAAAACTCATTCATCCACATAAGAGATGTTCCTTTTTATTGATTACTTAGGGTTTCAGGCACTGTTACTGTTTTGATGTCTGGCCATTTCAATCAGTCAAAAAAATGCATAAGGTGTGAAGCAAATCAGACCAATCCCTTTGGGCTAGAATGGTGTTGCCATTAGGTCAAAATATAATACAGTGACACCTCAATTTAATGGACCATATCTTCTCAGTGCCCACTAAGCTCCTTACAGTACCTTGCTTGACTGTTTATTTTGGGAAAAAAAACCATTGGTTTAAATAAAAATATATATAAAATGGCTGCAAAGCAGAACACCATTCTTATGTTTTTCCAAGAATGCTCCCAGATATCTCATAGATCTAGAAACAGCCTTAAAGCATAGCCAGACAGCTGCATTAATATACTATCCTCCAGTCCTGGGAACAGCAGAAAAGATTACCAGCATGAATTTCAGAGCCCTGACTGCTGAATCCAGTTCTGCCCTGGCTTCATTTCTCTTCTTAACAAGCATTACCTGATCATAGGAAAAAAACAACCATCAGTCATTCTCCTTAATGCGGGGGGTGGGAGTGGGGGGTGGGGCAAAGGCAGAGCTGGGAGAATGTAGGCAGGTATCGGGTGGAGGGCTTCCACTTGCCTGAATGACAATTTGGAATCATGGAAGTGTTTTTAAAAGTGCTTGCTCATGGTAGTGGGCCATGCAGAAGAGCTGGTTTTAGAAAGGGGTAGAAAAGCATCTTACAGTATTTGCTATTCTGATGAAAGACAATGAAACTGACTTAAAAACAACTTTCTAAGCAACCAAACACAATTATTTTGTCTACTGAAAAATGCACTTTTTGAGACTACATTATGGAATACATTTTATTCCAGTAGCACTATGGGGCTAAAATAACACTTACTGCCATTTTGTAAACCGATTTAATCATTTGCTTTAGTACCTTGTCTGTACTAACATTTCTTGTAGTGTTTAAAAAAGATGCTGCCTTATATCAGGCCAGATCATTTGTCTCTCTAGTCCAGTATTTATCACTGCCTACTCTAGAGTGTTGGGCAAAGAGAAGTCATTCCCATCACCTACTATCTGAGATCACTTTAATCTGAGATGGAACCTGGAACTTTATGCATATACTTTACATTGCTCCATTGAATTTAGTTTCATTTCAGTTTGTCCTTATAGTGCTGGGGTTGCATTGGTATATCTATGAATAGTGTGGATCCATCATGTACCTCAAAAAGAAATTCCGCATCTTGAAATGAAAACATGGCCTGGGTTATGCATAGTCTCAGCGCCAATGTTCTTCAAACACAATAATAAATATCAAACCTATAGAAAGACCTACAAACAATATTTGGGCTCTTAGGTTTCAATTAGTAGCAAATTCTGGGAGAAGCTCTCTGTTCCCCTTCTTTCTCTTTTCCTCTTGACTCTGCTGAATGCTGCCTTTCTTGTTCTCCCCTTCTTGTCTGTGGCAGCTAAGATTAAATATTGATAGTTTGGCAGCAGTAGCTATCATGCATCGGAGAGACAAATAGCACCTCTCTCCTCCAATACACACCTCAAAGAAACTGTGAGCTGGGCACTCAACTCACAGCCACTTCCAGTTGTTCAGAGGTTGCATTCATGCTGTTCTTCCTCCGTGCCCCACAACAGCTGCCAAAGGAGACAGTGTAGGACAATGTTAATGGTGAGTGTTGCTCCCAACATACAATTAGGACGTACTCTTTTCTCCCTCTCCGGCCCATGTGTTTCTCTTCTGTCTCATTCCCTTCTCTCTATTTATGGCTGAGCTTTGCTCTTTTAATGACAATACAATTTCAGTAAGAAAAAGACTTGGCAATAATTTTTAAAAAAGCGACAGACAATAATCAAGAAGGTCAGCTTACTAGGCAAGCTATATAAAATGTGTACCTCTTTAACCAGGCACATAAATCTGAGATTGAAAAACACAACAAAACTAGAAAGTAGAACATAAACAATGGAAGATCATGGAATGCTAGCAACCTTTGCCAGAACTGGCACAACTATCTTACACAAATACTATATTGTTAACTGCTTAATTTGTACAATAGAACATAGGATCCAACAATTTATTTTCCTACCAAGCTATGCTACTACCTAGCTCTGTGTAAAATGTGATATTTAAATTCCCTTTCTTTTCTTTACCCCTCTTCTATATAAGACAAATAAGACACTTGAGGTAAATGAATTGGACATGGTAACTGAGCTACTGCTTTGTGGGGATACCGTATGCATTGCCAAAGGTAATGTTCCTACTTTGGCTTTATTAACACATCATTGGTTCTTGCTCTGAACAAGCAATACTACAATCATGTGTCCAACCATTTTTATTAATATACTTGTACTTTGGGTTTTCATATTTATCTAGTGCACATTTTAGTGGAATCTTCTTTGTCACAATTAGAATCCAATCTACTACTGAGTTAAAATGTTTTCCATCCATCCTTGAGTAGACATAAAACTATACTGGCATAAAATTTGCACACACAGAGAGCCAATTCCTAACTGTCTCAACTGCAGCATTTCCAAATCACTGCTGAATGGTGTTGTCCTGATTAGGCACATATAGTGTGTAATCAGCAAAGCAACTGGTTGAGTCCTCCAGCTTTGCTGTCCTTCCTGTTCAATATGTCACCAGACATTGGGAAAAGGCATCTGTCAAGTCATTGAATTGCTGTAGGAGTGGAGTGCGTCTAACACCAGGGCTCTTCCGGTGTCTTTAGGCTGGTTTGTGGGCCACTGCTCTCAAGCTCCATTCATTCAGAACATAATTTTAATAAAATATTTAAAAAGAAAAACGAATGGTAATTGGGTCAATTGGCAGCGAAATGGCATTATTTCTCCACTCTTATTGCATCCTCAGAGTGTTGCCCGGCAGCCCTGTCCAGTCCCTCCTGGGTAGGGAGGGCTTGGAGGACTATTTACAGGGCCATGCAGAGGAATTTGCTGAACACCTGATGGATAAAGTCGCTCAGATCTGTTCTCAGTTGGAGGCCAAGCATGAGGCGGGTCCAGTGGAGATGCCTGGGGAGCGGTCTTACCCAGTTATCTGGGAATGGTTTGATCCTGTTGGCCCTGAGGAAGTGGACCGGGTCCTCAGGGCTGTTAGCATGGCTACCTGTATTTTAGATCCCTGTCCCTCCTGGTTGGTCAAAGCCACCAAGGAGGTGACTTTAGGGTGGGTACTGGTGGTGGTCAATTCATCCTTGCGGGAGGGGGTGTTCCCGAAGCCTTTTAAGGAGGCTTTGGTCCGCCCCCTCCTCAAGAAACCATTGCTAGTTCCCACCCTTCTGGACAATTTTCGTCCAGTTTCCCACCTTCCCTTTTTAGGAAAGGTGGTGGAAAAGGTAGTCGCGCAGCAGCTTCAGAGGATTCTGGAGGAAACCGATTATCTGGACCCCTATCAGTCAGATTTCAGGCCCAGTTATGGGACAGAAACAGCATTGGTCGCACTTTTAGATGATCTCTGGCGAGAGTGGGATGAGGGTAGTGCATCCATCCTTGCTCTTCTTGGCGGCTTCCGATACCATTGACCATGGTATCCTTTTGGGTCGGCTGCAGGAGTTGGGGCTGGGTGGCACAGTTCTGTGCTGGTTAGCTCCTTTCTCCAAGGCCAAACCCAGCTGGTGTTGATAGAGAGCAAGAGGTCTAACCCACGGCCCCTACTTTGTGGGGTGCCTCAGGGTTTGGTGCAATCACTGCTCCTATTTAATATCTACATGAAACCATTGGGTGAGATCATCCGACACCATGGGATGAGGCATCATCAGTATGCTGATGATACTCAGTTATGTATCTCCATCCTGGGTGACCTAAGTGAAGCTGTGGGTACCCTTTTGCGGTGCCTGGAGGCTGTAAAGGCCTGGATGGAGGGCAACAGGCTTCAACTGAACCCTGGTAAGACGGAGTGGCTGTGGGTATGGGGACCCTCAAGATCTGGGAGTTTATCATATTTGGTTCTTGATGGGGTTGCACTACCCCAGACAGACCCGGTGCATGACCTGGGGGTCCTCCTGGACTCATGATTCCTGTTCAAAGAGCAGGTGGCAGTTGTGGCTAGGAGGGCCTTTGTGCAACTTCATGTTGTGCATCAGTTATGCCCCTTCCTTGATCGGGAAGCCCTCCACACAGTCAGTCATGCCCTGGTCACCTCCCAATTGGATTACTGCAATGCACTCTACATGGGGCTACCCTTGAAGAGTATCCAGAAGCTACAGCTGGTGCAGAATGCAGTGGCATGGACAGTTTTGAATGCCCCCGGGGGGGCGCATATAACACCACTGTTAGCGAGCTGCATTGGTTGCTGGTTTGCTTCTGGGTCCAATTTAAGGTGTTGGTTACACCTTTAAAGCCCTTCATGGCACAGGACCAGGTTATCTGAGGAGCCGTCTTGCCTCTGTTATATCAGCCTGCCCCACTCAGTCCGGCAAAAGGGGCATGTGGCAGACTCCACCAGTCAAGGAATTTCAACTGGTGGGGTCTAGGAAGAGGGCCTTTTCTGCTGCGGTACCCGGTCTGGGGAACAACCTACTACCTGAGGTGCAGTGTGCCCCCACTCTCATGGCCTTCAGGAAGAGCATGAAATCTTGGCTATGCCAGATGGCCTGAGGGCTGCATAGGGGCTCACACCAGTGGAAGTGGCTTGTGGGGTAACTGATTTTATTCCCCCATCATCTTGAATGTTTTTAGTTTTTTATGTATAGGGCTTGTTTTTGTAGTTCAACTTTTTAATTAATTTAATTAATTAATGGGGGTATTTATTTTTTAACTGTTTGTGGGTTTTACTTTCACTGTGAGCTGCCCAGAGTCACCCACTGGGGGAGATGGGTGGCATACAAATTTAATAAATAAATAAATAAATAAATAAATAAGCCTAATGTCACTTGTAGCATTTCCTGAGAATGGTTCTTGGTCTTCTCATTTCACTGTTTCACTATTGCAGCCTTGTGCAAAACTGGCAAATGCAACTCATAATAATATCAGCTGGGCAATCTAGCAATCTACCGTAAATCCGTTCAACCATTGACACAAGGGTAGTTCCATAACTATACCTTTAAAATATAACCCTTTGAATGGTCACTCATGCCCTTGTTATCTCCCAGATAGACCACTGCAATGCGCTCTACATGGGGCTATCCTTGAAGAGTATCCAGAAGCTTCAGCTGGTCCAGAATGCAGCCACGCGGGCTATTTTTGGAGCCCCAAGGAGGGCCCATGTAACGCCTCTGCTCCACGAGCTGCATTGGGTACCAGTTTGCTTCTGGGTCCAATTCAAGGTGTTGGTTATCACCTTTAAAGCCCTACATGGCATGGGACCAGGTTACCTGAGAGACCACCTCTTCCCCATGATTTCAACCCATCCCACCCAATCACACAGAGAGGGCATGCTCCGGACCCCCTCGGCAAAAGAGCTCTGACTAGCGGGGTCCAGAAGGCAGGCCTTCTCTGCTGTAGCCCCTGCCCTTTGGAACATCTTGCCCATGGAGGTGAGATTGGCCCCCTTACTCCTAGCCTTTTGGAAGGATTTGAAGACCTGGCTCTGCCATCTGGCCTGGGGTGGGGAGGGAAGTCATCAAGTGTGGGGTTGGCTAGCCCCTTAGCGGCCTCGCGTTGCTGCCCTGAACCATTGGCCTCCTGGACTTTTTCCTTTATCTTTTGTAACTGTGCACATAGGCTTTTAATGGTATATTTATTTATTGTTTTTAATGAGTTGTGAGCGACCCAGAGTCCCCCATTGGGAGGAGATGGGCAGGGACAAATCAAATCAAATCAATCAATCAATTAATTAATTAATAGAAATACCTTTAAAATAACATAGTCTCCTTTAGGCAAAAAATAAGCAGCTATCCGTTGCCTCATAAAAGAAATTGTCTGAGGACTATAAGCGGGGGGGGGGGGGGGACTTAGGAAAAGAGTCAAGAGACAAATAAAAAACAATTGATAAAATTACTTAAACAGATACTAGCAATAATGCTTAATGCTTAATATTCAAAGTAAGGTACAAGTATTTAGATAGTGGTTAGCGGTGGGGAAATAAATGGAAGGGGAGAATGCAATACCCAAAGGCTTTTCCCCCCCCCCCCACATAATGTTTTTACTTATGCTGTATTACTAGTTGTTTATCTTCTACTTTGCTTTTTGTATCTTTATTCTTATGTGATTTCTGTTTAAATAACCTGTCAAAGCTTATGCAATTTTTTAAAAAAGCTGGTAGATGAATTTTGGGCTACTAATCATAGCCAGTTTGGTGTAGTGGTTGAAGCATCAGGCTAGAAACTGGGGGACCGTGAGTTCTAGTCCTGCTTTAGGCACAAAGCCAACTGGGTGACTGGGGATAATGGCTGGGGAATTCTGGGAGTTGAAGTCCACACATCTTAAAGTTGCCAAGTTTGAAAAACACTGATTTAAACTATACGTGACACCCACACATACATTAATTCCTGCATTCAGTAGTGGCTCTGCAGGAACTACAACCAAAATATGATTACTTCTAGTTTTCAAGAAGGCTTTTATCTAGTCATTCCTGTAGATAGTCCTGTGACTCATTCCTCCCCAGGTCTCCCTAAACAAGGCCACCAGGTGGCTATCAGAAGATACAATAAGGGCAGAGAAATAATGATGTAGGCCTAAATATGGCCTCTTACTTGTGTTTGGTTGGATTCACTCTTTGTCTTCTTCAACAGTGCTCCAGGCATAGCTTCTGGTGCTTCATCTCCTGGAGCTCCTCAGAAAACCAGAGATTTGGTGCACAGAGAGAGCTCACATAGGAGCAATCCAGTCCAATGCCTCAGTCACCCACCTATTCCAGGCTGCTGAACTACCCACCAGGTCCTTAAAAAAACACCAAGCTGTCTTGGAACCCAACAGGGTCCTTCAGTTGCCTGGGGCAATGTGATCAAACAGGTCCTATCTCCCTGCAGGGGTGGATGCCACCAGCAAGTGGTTTATCTGTTTAGCTGAACATCCACAAGTTTTAAGAGGTTGAAATTTTAAAATTACAGGAGAGAAGAGAGCTATTTAACTTTAGTTATTATCACAGGAAGGTATTTGACACACTAGCATAACTACAATCTCACCTTGTTTTGTGAATGAAACTGTAGATAGGATCAATATTTTAAATGAGGCATATTTCTAGAACAGGGCAGAAGCAGGATCTATCTTCCAGTAGAACATTGGCTCATCTGCAGCAGAATGGCAAATATGTTTTATTTTCATTTATTTAACAATAAAAGCAACAAAATAATCCCTCCCTTGCCAACATAATATATTATTGAAATAAAGAAATCTTAGAATAACCAGGATTTTTTTTTTTTTAATGTGGAAAGGCAGATGCATTCAGTTTTAGTACTCTATGTAGCACTAATCCTGGGCAATAATGTTAGATATTTATTTGTCCAGTTTCAGTAACTCACCAAAATGTATTTTTAACTGGTAGCATATGTAAAATAAAATATAAATTACAATTATTGCTGATTTCAATTTTTATATTATAAAAATGACAAGGAAAATATACTGTACATTTTTCAAAATTGGATATGCTCAGTATCTTTTCCCTGTTAATTTCCACTCTATTTAAAAACTGTACTAGAATATATTAAATTATAGATTAGCATAATGAATATAGGTGAATCATTTGGTTCCTCTCATTGGAGTCAGGATGTGCATAGAATTTATTGGTAAAATTATGATTGTTGAAGCACACTTTAGATCTGAGAGTTCCTTAGAGCACAACTTTATCACACAACACATAAGCAATCAGAATTTCAGCTACAGCTCACAGTTGCATGATACTAATTTACCCATTCTTGCCTGATTCCAGATTAGATACCTGGATAAACAACATCACCAAAATTCACAAGAAATGACGAAGGAATATTATTTTCTCTGTTTTATCCCAGTGTAGATTCTCATGTATGATACTAAACAGGAGTTTTATTCCAGCCAATAGTGTCAGGACTTTGAAGGCAATTCTGGTGTAATATATATATGTCTACTAGACCTGTATTTATTGGTACATAAAAAGTGATCCTTCATATATAATAAACAATCTTTTATTAAATGACATTTAATAAAAGCTTAAGAAATATCTGACTGTATCTCAAGAAGATTGAAATCAAAATGGTTTACAATGAGATTATAAAGTGCAGCTTCACATTCTGTCTCGTTCTCACTCTCAATACAAATTTAAGATCAATGCTAAAAAAAAAACTTTTAATCAGTTGAAGAAAATGGAACAAATTTTAGAGCAAAGCAAGGTACTGAAGCACCACTTGGATCAATTAGTAGTGTAAAAGACAGCGTATGTAAAGAAGGGCAGTTTTCTCTCGGATTTTGCCAGCTAAAATAAATTATTGTTGTCTCTCACCAGAATATCGTCTTTTCATATACATCTCCAAAGAACAACAGAGGATCGAAGACATAATAAAAGATCAAAAGATGAGATGGAATTGCAGAAATAATCCAGGAAAGTAGTATAAAAGGACTTACACGAATGAAGGGAGGAACGGCTAAATGGCAATGGAAAGAGGAAAATATAGGAATAGGAAATGGGCAGTGTGGAAATCACGAATCCAAGGGTGGAAAGACAGGGAGGGAGAATAGGAACATAAGAAATGCAGTGCCAAAGAGGCTGCAGCTGGGAAAACGTGAAAACGCACATAGCCTGGTTTCACTGAATTGTATAGAGAGCCATCTACTGTCCATGCGTGAACCACAGATATGGTAACACGCTGCCCTGGGTTAGTCAATGTCATTTTCTTCACTCTTTAGCATTGGGCACATACCAAACTTGTCATAGATTAATAAACGACGCCAGAGACTTAGCTGAGCTGGGCCAGCTGTGAAGAGCCTGAGGGTGAGAAACACAATGCTCTAGAGCCCCCGCCAGGCTGATCTCTCAGCCCTGCATGTGCTCAAAATAGCAAGACTCTCTGTTTTAGAATAGCAGCTGTGTGGTCTATTCCTTCTGCTGCCACCCCTTTTCCCCAACACACACATGCACACACTGACAACCATATAGAAAATAGCCATTATGTCTTTGCATCAGAGATGTTCTGCTTCAGCCAGAGATGAGCAAATGCCTATTTATATCACATAAAGGGAAAAGCAAGTGGATTGTTATGGTAACAATTGTTTCACTAACCGTTACCAATGGCGTAACCATTGTTTCATTGGAGTTCTTGCCCATATTCAAGTTTTTCCCATGCGCTTCCTCCATGCCGTGTTCTTCTGATGTGCTCAACTGAGCTTCCATCATCTTCGGCCTGTGGGACTAATGAGGACTATAGTCAATCCCACTGGGGAGATGAGGCTGGGGTAGGTTGTTTTTGAGAAACTATACTATATTTTCAGTCATTTTTTATGTTCCCAGCATTAAATTATGTGTCATATCCTCTGCAGGTAATTGTATTTTCATAAAGATCGGGATGGAGCGATCATTCATAAAAAATAAATATTCCTGCATGTAGATATATGCACATCAATCCTACCGATCAAACAGTACTTGACATGTATGATTGCAGGAAGATAGATAAGGTTCTTTATTTTTTTATGTTTTATTGGTTTTAATGTAATCTTTTGTTTGATTGTTGTGAGCCACCCAGAGGGATTGAGAGTCAGGCAGCATGCAAGTTTAATATATTATTATGGTCAGCCAGATGTTTAGACTGGATTTGGCATTTTTGTCCACCGATCAAGTCCTTCCCAAGGACCTGAGATAGGCAGATGTTGTTGTTTAATAATATTAAAGGTATCGTTGCAGGATGTAGGCTATTCCAGCTAAAGCTGCCCTTTGCAATTGACTGATGGTGATTTTGTCAATGTTGATGGTGTTCAAGTGGTGCTCCAGATGTTTTGGAATTGAACCCAAGGTGCCTATTACTATTGATACTATCTTTGCTATCTTTTGTCACAATCATTCTACTTCTATTTTCAGGTCTTTATACTTTGTGATTTTTTCCAGTTCTTTCTCTTCTCTTCTATTCAGGCAAGTGGTATTTCTGGCAGATATTCCAATGCACCATTGTTGCTACTTTGTCAAGCCATGTCTTTGTTTTGTGTTTTTATATTATGACTTGTTTGTGAACATTTTTAACAATTGGTAAACTGCCCAGAGTCACTGGAAGTCAATACAAAAAGCACAAAACAAAAAAACAAGATGGCGAGAAGGCAAGAAAGCAAACCTGGATGGGAACAAGGGAAAGGAAGAAAAGAAGCTTCAATTGTCTTCACCAAAGGCCTGGGCAAAGAGCCATGTCTTCAGGGCCCTACAAAATACCAGTAGGGTGGGGGCCTTTCAAATCAAATGAGGGGGGGAACCTCATTCCAGAGCATAGATACTGCTACAGAGAAGGCATGTTTCTGGGGTCCCGAAAGATAGCATTATTTAATTGATGGAACCCAGAGCATGCCAACCCTGCTAGATCAAACCAGCCAGTCAGACACCATGGGAGACAGGCAGTCCCTCAAAAACTAGGCCCTATGCCATTTAGGGCTTTATAGGTAGTGACCAGCACCTTGAATTGCACCTGGAAACAAACTGGCAACCAGTGCAGCTCCAAAAGCTGAGGTGTTACATGGGCATACTGAGGCATGCTCATTACTACTTGCACCACTGTATTCTGAACCAGCTGAAGCTTCCAGGTGTGATTCAAGGGCAGCCCCATCTACAACACATTGCAGTAGTCAAGCCATGAGGTGACCAGGGCATGAGTGCTTGTCTGAAGGGAACCCCGATTTAGGAAAAGGTGCAACTGGTACACCAGATGAAGCTGGGCAAAGGCCTTCCTGGTCATAGCTGCTACCTGCTCATCAAGCAGGAGCTGTGAGTCCAGGAAGAACCCAGGAGTGGGGGAGGGCCACCCCATCCAAGGTCAAAGTTGGGGTATCCCCAGATCTGTGCAGTCCAAAAACCCATAGCCACTACATCTTGGTAGGACTGAGTCGGAGATGGCTCTTCCCCATCCAAGGGAAGCCACAGCAGTGATATTTGCAATCTCAGTTCATGCAACTGACCTCCTGAGTGTGGGTGAAGGAGCATATAACTCTGTGGCACCCAAATAGCCCTGGGAATGTGAGTTTTTCTAGAAAGCTGCCAGGTCTCCAAGCCAAATAATCAAATAAAAGTTTTGCTTACATTAGTCAGGTGCTTATGTTTGACTGTTTTCCTGTATACTCAGTCATGACACTCCATTCTTGCAGCACACCTGTCTGGCAACAAGTAATAGTGTCTCTGTTAAGGTCCAGTTCACACATTCACTCAACCTGCCTGTATGTTCCAGCAGTCCAAGATGCTTACACCAACAGATCTTTTTCAGTCTGGTACGTATCAGACTAAATGAGGCATGCTTAGGAATAATTATGACATGACACAATCCAGAACTGGGAGCAGATGGAGCTTCCCCTAGGAAGTTCCAGGTCTGTTTTCAGGAGACTGCAGGGAACGTAAAGTGCTCTGAATTAGTTCCAGCACATCAACCCAAAGACAGAACATGAATGCTTGCAACAATGTTGTTAGAAAATAATGGGTGAGATAGATAGGAACTCCTATGGTGGGAAGCAGCTCTCTTTTGCTTTCATGCCCATTTTCCAAGGTATTTTTTTACCTCTTCCATTGCACAACATGCTATTATCACATAGAAAAAAATAAAAGGAAAGTGGATGAACTAGTCAGGGTGGGATTTTTGTTTAAGGTCAAAGCAGATGGGTCAAGAAGAAAATGCTCTATCCCTAGAATGACTTTGAAATGCCAGCCATTTTTTGAGATGACTTTTCAGCAGTCTGTAGTTTCTCTGGAAGGGATATTGCTAGTCTATGGGATGGAGCCCTGATGTGGAACTGGGCATAGTCTGTTAATCCCTACGGAAATATAATCCAAGTAAAGAGAAAGAGTCTGGTTGTTGCTTACATCAGTATGTGTGTATCCACATGGATGTAGCTGATACACTGTTGGCAGCAACAATTAAAAATAGCACCGCACAAAGGGTCATTACCAGGATCCAACTGGTTTAATCATTCTACAAAACACAGGAATTATTCAGCATGCTCTTGAGCTCCATCTAGTGACACTCCATTGGGAAAAGGAAATATATGCAGGCAATATAAATTCTTAAACTAAAGAACTGTGGAATTATCATAGAGTACTGTACATTATGATATGCAAGCTTCATGGGAGAAATACAAATCTGTTACTTTCAGAAAAGAAAGTAATGCAAAATAGGTTAAGTTGTACAAAACTGTGCAGTTGCATATACATTTAAATCTTTTGTTTGCTCTTTGTTAGCAGCAGAGAAGTACTCAAACTTCACTAGGCAAAATACCTTAATGAAATTAAATCTGATATACAAGCATTCAGGATAACCTATGTTTAAAATATAATGCCCTCTTGAAAATGCCCATTATTTTGTTTTATTTTACAACAGTATTGATTCTTATGATTTTACCGCAGGATTCAGCAGAAAATCTCAGCTCTCCAAACATTATTCTCCTTATTCAGCAATTGACTTGACAGAAGATACTCAGACATGACTGGACTAGAGTAGAATCTTTATTGTAGACAAGAATGAAACCTTGTACACAACTTATGATTTGCCTCCTGAAGTGCAAAGAAGTCCAAGCCTTTATATAGGTTTGTGCTCCAGAGTTAAACTCTAGCCATTTTTTCCTGCCGTTCCAGGTTAACAGATCATGGTTGTTCTCTTAATGGCCTTAAAATGCAGATGAACTATTATTACATCCTGCTAACCACTGGTTGCCACCTGACCAGATTCAACTCTTATTTAATAGTCTGATCACTGTTCACATCAAACTTGTTCGTAATTCAGTGACTGCATGTTTATTGTAAGATTCATTTGCTATAAATCTGACCAAGTCCTGTAGGAAACTTCTAATACAGACTTTTTTTGTTGTTAATAGAAGCAGTTTTGTACTTTACTGATAAGCACAGTGATACAGATAGGAACAGCAAGACTCTAGGAAAAACTGAGAAACTTACATCCTTACTACCAAGCCCTTCCATTCTCGGCACTGTCTACAGGTGGATATTGTCTGACAAGTGCCTTTTCCTGAGGAGATTTCTACTGACAATCTCTTTGCAAAAGCTCCTTTACCGACCCTGGAATGTGGCCAGAGAGGTTGTATAGTACTGGAAGAAGGGCTGCCTAGACAAGGCTACTTCTTCAACTAAGTATTTTGTATTATTTTATAACAAATCATTGGAAGTCACACATACAGGCAAGTTGAGTGAAGGTCACATTCCTTCAGTCTTCTCAATAGTTCCATACATTTCACACTTATCATGAATAATCTCAGCAAGAACTACAGAACTGAGTTGCAAAAGCCTGGATGACCATTAAATGGCAGGAAAGAGATACAGAAAATATGAACTCTTTGTTGCCATTTAGTGGTCATCTAGATTTGTGCAGCCCGGATCTGGTAGCCTCAATCATCCTTTGCTTCTTTAATTCTTCTCATCATGGCAATTGATTCTGAGAAAACTATCATGTCAGGAAGAGGTTTATGCTACAATTCTCCTTGGCAAGCAGAAAGGTTTTATATGCAAGAACATTCAACAAACAGTGTAAACAGGGTTATTATATTCCAGGAAGGATTATATCACGTGGTGTGTGTGTGTGTGTGTGTGTGTGTGTGTGTGTGTGGAGAGAGAGAGAAACATACATATTTTTTTCTCTGAATCCAAGACTGTAAAAAGTTTTATGCTTCTTCTTGCCTAATAATAGGTTTATTAGTAGACAGAGATTCTCGGGGAGATTCTTAAAGTAAGAGTGCAGAGATTATAAACAAACATCAATCTTCAACTAATGATTCAAGGGAAAGAAGGAAAGCAAAAGTGTCTCTACACAAGAGGAGAGGCAGAAAGAGCGTGTGAAAAACTTGAAACAAGAGTCTAAATCTTGTACCATCTCTTCTGCCTACTCAAAGACTTTCGCATGTTTTGCTTGTTAGATTTATATCCTGTCTTTCCTTTAGGAGCTCAAGACAGCATACACAGCCCTCCCTCCTCCAATTTGTCCCTATAACAAATGAATTAATGAATTAATCAAATATTCTGTTAAAAGGTGACAAGAGAGAGAGGGACTACTTATGGTTAACTTAACTGAACTGTTCTCGGGAAGCAGGCTGAGACCTTCTACAGGAAGAGCAGAATAAGGGCACCCCAGAGATTCCACAAGGACTTCTCTTTATGTAATGGGAAGAAGGAATAACCTTGAGGAACAGGAAGAACAGCCGCAATCAAAACAACAGTCAGATAAAAGAAATTTGAGTCCAGGCCAGATCTGTAACCCAAGTAAGCATCTCAGATAAGACCCTTCCTAGTGCTCACAAAGATAAAGGGAGGGGGAAGCGCATTCAAACTTGCAAGACTCTGTTACTATATCTTTATACTAAGACTAGTATTAGCTTGTGTGACTTTGGTTTCCTAGTATGATCTACCTCGGAGGCTGACACTTTAGAACAACTCTCAGAACAACTTTCATGAACAGAAAGACTAAGAATGTACACCTTTTTTGCATGTGGCAAAAGAAAACAAATGCCTTAAGCCTTGATGCTTAAGATGCTTAACATTTTGGAATCCCTCTCCAAAAAGGGACTCTGTCTTGTCCAGTTCTGGGGTACTGGCTCTCAATATGCCACACAAAGCCTGGCGGAGCCCTCAAGCCAGTGGAAGTTTTGGACTGGGCAAATGTTAAAGCAAATCAGGCTACCCTAGCTTAAATCTATGGCTTTTTCAGGTGAAGTAAAATCCCTACAAAGTGATCCAAACTAAATTGGACCCTGGAAAGGGCTTCAGGCATGTACTGCTGAGTGTGTATACATGACTTTGAATCAATTTTGACTCCTGGTGACTACCTGGCCAAGTCCCTGAAGTTTTCTTGGCAATTTTTTGCCAGAAGTGGTTTGCCATTGCCTCCTTCCTAGGGCTGAGAGAAAGTGACTGGCCCAAAGTCACCCATTTGGATGTGCCTAAGGCAGGACTATAACTCATCATCTCTCAGTTTCTAGCCTGGTGCCTTAACCACTGCACCAAACTGGACCACAGTACTGCTGAATATGGAGGGGTGGGGGGAAGCAAGTTCTATTTATTTTTTTAAAAAAATAATTACTACATTTAGCAATTTCTCCATAAAAATGCTGAGATGGGAGGGGAACAGAATCAAATGACTGACATCAGAAGGAATACTTCATACAGAGTTTTGTGCTTTGGAGGAGTTCCATGCCTTTAACTCACATTATTTAATTCTATTCAAAGACAAAAGTTACACACAATTTCCTATTTTTTAAAAAAATCAAAATTTAAAGGAGTCAAACTCCCACTCTCCTACATGTATTTCTCTGAATCTGCCTTCTTATCAAAAGGATGTCTATAATGCTTATAAGTTTCAAAGATACTACTTTTCAAACAAAGTGTGTGTGTGTGGTGGTGGAGAGATTAATCAGTCTTTATCTTACCTTCACATTTCTAAAGAGTCTTTTGCACAACCCTCCTGCACTTACTTGTCTGAAATCTGACATTTATATTTATGTAGGAGTTTACTATACATGCAGATGGCATCCCTTGTGTTTAAAATGTTTTTTTTTTAAATATTACACTTATTTGTGTTTTTCCATGTTAGTTAATAGAAGGCATGAATTTCGCTTCAGGCTTGGGCTTGAATCAATTTGGGCAGTGTGATTTAGCCTGACTTTTTCTAGAACTAAGCCAAATCTTGTGATTATTGACAATGTACAGCCCTGTTAAACTGGACTGATTTAGAAGGATCAAGGTGAATTCATATGCTCATCTGGCTGAATGATTAAGAAGTAGAGATTCTGATTTCTAGATCTTTTACATGGCAATTCCCATCAACTCCAGTAAGCACAGCCAACTTCCAGAGGGTTAAAGTTATAGCCCAAAATATCTGAAAAGCATCAAGTTTGGAAAGCACTGGGAATTGTTTGTAGTCTTTATTGGTTTCATTTTACAGATATGTCTAACATTTTGTTCCAACAGTTGCTAGGTATTAGCATTTAAGCTTCTACATAAATAGTAAATACCTCTGAAAAATTAAGTATAGATTAATTTTGGAGAGTTCTAGCATGTAATTTCCCCTCTTTCTTTTGGCAATTTATATGACTTGATAGATAAGAGGGAGACTTCTTTGTCTTCTCAATTATATACCCAGTATAGAATTGACTACTGTAAAGCAGCTCATATTGTGTAAAGGAATCCACAGGCCATTGTTTGCATGTCTGAACCCTCTCAATGACAATCACCTGGATTTTTGTTTGTTTGTTCAATGTGTTTAGTGTAATCCTGCTGTCTTTTATGTGACACCATGTTTGATTTTCTGTTGTTTCCTAGGTGAAACTCATCAGCCTTGTAAGATGAGATTTTCTTTTGCTATAGGAATTCTTTCCTCTCTTGGTGTAATTGAACTATAATTTAACAGAATATAATACTGGCATTCTCTATTTTGTTTTATGTAGGTCAATTTTAATAGCAAATATAAGAAAAACAGTGCTAGATTTAAGTACACTTTATTTATTTATTTATTTATTTATTTATTTATATAAATAAATGCTTATCCAGGTATTAACTTTGTAACTGGAAGCATAAGGCCTTAGCTTACAAAAAATGTACAGAAAGATATCTTGGTCTTCTCACAGTAGATAACTAGAGAGAGAGACAGATATCCTGTGGCTGTATAGTCTTGTTGTCATCCAAATTTCTCTGACTTCTAATCAAAAATGTTTCAAGATCTATTACCTAAATGTACAAGTTTCTCTATTTTATTTTTGAGAACAAATACATCCTCTTTTATAAGGGATGAAGCTGGCAAGGTGAGAATCAACAGTTCTCAGGGTAGATAGAAAGGTTTAGTAAAGATGGAACAGTTTCTGACTCAATATTGGGCAAAGAACAGCTGTAGATCTGAAGGGTCTGGTGGAAACAGCCTAGTTTTTAATATAAGGATCTTGAATCCTATGTTCTATAGTAGGCATAACCTCTGTAGATATGTGACTTTTTTTCTTGTTTACAACAAAGCAATTTAACTAGCCAAGTCAAGTCTGTGAAGTTCTGATGTAACATAATGTGGGGGATTGGGTTTCTGGAGAATATCTATTGTCATAACTGGTGAAGTATGTTACCTTTTTAAAATGGAAATTGGTTTATATTTCAATCACCTTTTATTTTGCTCCCCCCCCCCCCCCCTTTGAGGGGTAAAGAGGGAAAGAATAGGATTTAGACATACCTGACATGTGATGTAGTTCTTCCCTGTAAAATTAGGGTGAGGAATAAAGTATTAGTAGCCTTTATTCACCTAATATTTTCCAAACATATTGGGATCTCAGGTTCCAAAATTCCTAGTTAGCAGCCCTGTTGGTATGGCAATTCACTTACATCTTGAATTTCATAGTTGCCAATAAAAAGTAGGGTGTGGAAGTAAATATATGTTTATTGATATCAGGTTTTTCATTAATTCATTTGTCAATTGTACGGAATTTAATTTAATTGATATATATTTCACCTTTCTACTCTGAGTACTTAAGGCTGTTAACAAAATTAAGCAGGATATGAAAAGTTTAGAACATAAGTTAAAATTAACAGTAAAATATATACTGTTCTAGATTCATTTTGGGGATGGTGATAGACTCAGGGAGGAGGCAAGACAATACTTGTAACTATGCTTTTTTGTTACCATATTTATAAAATAAAGGTTTCAACCCACAGCTGAGAGTCCAGCCTCATTTATTCCTAGATGATTTTCCTATACTTTCAAATATTTTAACCCACACTGGCATTTTATTCTACTCCTATGCTGCTCATTCTTTACAGTTGTTGTTGTTTAGTCGTTAAGTCGTGTCCGACTCTTCGTGACCCCATGAACCATATTGCGCCAGGCCTTCCTGTCCTTCACTGCCTCCCTGAGTTTGCTCAGTTTCATGCTCATTGCTTCAGTGATGCTATCTAACCATCTCATCCTCTGCCGTCCTCTTCTCCTTTTGCCTTCAATTCTTTACAGTCCTAGATCCTAAATAATTTCTTAACCAAGACCCTACATCTTATACTATGTTTTGTATCCCAGACCCATTTTTTACTTATTTTCAACCTAACATATTTAGCATCGGAGTAATAGAAGCAAACTCCATTGCTATACATAATGGTAGGCTATCACAAAAGCAGCTGTAAAACTGCACAAGCTCATAGTATTTCTTTTCTCAACAGCTGGCAAATTGTTTTGTTTGTTTTTATCTAACATATGAGGAATTTTAAGCAGTGCAAGTAGGAAGGAGAAGAAAGACATAAGATTATTACATCCACAGTCTAAGAATTTTAACTGGACCTCTGTTGCTCCCCTGTTCTTCACACATCAGCTGTGCTCATGAAGCTATATCTATACTCAGAAGGAGGGATTATGGATTAAAAAAAAGCAGGCAGTTTCTGGATTGGAAGCCAGGGATGATCTCTTGAGACACTGGGTAGATTTATCATATATATTCTGCTGTTCTTTGCTCTCCTTCACATCTGCCACAGTCTGTCATTTCTCATTACAGTATTTCTGTAATAGTAGGGATATGGGCATTACTAGATTGCCATTGTCAGAAAACGACAGACACGGGTTCGGTTGTCCAGTAGACAGAAGTTTTTATTGGGCACGTTTGCAAAGGTGGGTCCCTCCCGCAGCAATGGAGGAACCCCGAAGCAAGGTCTGACAGGTTTTTATACCCCCTATCTGTCCTCCCCCTCCTACGAGGGCTTGGCTCACAATCTCACCTTTTTTTACTGCCCTGGAGCGCCGCTAATTAACCGCAAAACCGCAGACATTCCACTTTCCGAATCCAATCAGCGCAATACACATTCCAATCCCCACTTGACCCGACAGCCGCCCCCTGCCGTTTCTCTTCACTCTGGTGCGAACGTGCCTCTTGCCTGCAGTCTTTCCTCCCTCCTGCCGTCCCTCTCCACTCTGGTGCGAGTGTGCCTTCTGCCCATCCTCCCTCCTGCCGTCCCCCCAAGGCTGCCCCATGGTGCACAGCGCTCTCCCCTAGCAAACATGGTTCGTTTGAGGCCCTCACTTCTCCCTGCCTTCTCACAATCCCCCCTTTTTCTTTTCACGCCTCTGTTGGGCCTCAAACCTGGCTAACAGGATTGCTCCCTTGTCCCGGACCCGGGGCTTCACACACTGGGACAGGTAATTCCCACAAGCAGGGAGGCATTGCATTAAGCAACATACTAGGACCAGTAAGGCAATGAAGCCAATAGTTAGTACAGAAAGTTGTTTTAACCAAGCAAAGTTAGGTAACCAACTAGTGAGCCACGACCAATTCCATCCCTCTGGATATGCGAGAGGCTAAGGTCTTCAACTTGGCTAGTTTTGCTTCAATATAATTCTCATTGTTGGTTAGGTTAAAGCAACAAAGACCTTGAAAAGATTCACAGCCTTGTCCTGCCCTTAATAGGAGATAGTCTATAGCTATCCGATTTTGAATGACCACCCTCCTGATCTCAGTGACTTCTTCAGTGAGGGCTGCAATGAGAGAGGATGTAAGGTTGACACTTTTAGCCAGGAGGCAGGCCACCTTCCTTAGGTCCAGATAAGTTCTTCCGCTTAGTGCAGGAACCCCTACTAAGGAGAGGGCCAGAGCCATGGCTTCTGTTTTGGACAAGAGTGTCACATCACTCTCACAATCAGATGGCAGCTCCCTTTTTCTTTTTTCTTTTGATGGGTGCGCTTGCATTGGAGGCAGGGCATATAGAGAGGTCAGGCGCCCTATGGCACAAGGGCCCCCTGAACTATAGGCTGGAACATAGGTGTAAGCTTCATGTCCACATAACAAAAAGAAACCTTTAGGTAGGTATAGAGGGGTTGAGGCGTAAGGGATATTATAGACCCCTCCACAAGTGAAAGCAGGACCTTTTGAGGGCAATGGGGGTACGGTTCTGGGTATTGTTGAAATATACACATTGAGTTGCATTGGTTATCCCCAAGAGATTTAGAGCCATTTGCCTTTGATTAGTCCAGGGTCTTGGTATGGGAGAAGACCCAAAATGATAGAACATGGCCCCACGGGGATCATCCCCAGTGATCAAAGCTGTCTGTGCCAATTCTACGCCTTTATGTTGGTCATCTCCTCCCCTGCCTTAGTTCAGTTCCTTTTAAGTTTTACTTTGAGTCCGTCTCCCGGTTGGGCAGTCCATGGTCGGGGGTCGGGAGCTCGCTTAACCCGATGGTAGTGGGTCCAACCCCCCTGTCAGGTCCGAACCGCTGATTCAGTTGTCAGGAGAACTTGGTATGGACCCTCCCAAGATGGTTTCAGCTTCTCATCCTTCCACGTCTTTATCAGGACCCAATCCTCTGGCTTGTGGGGGTGTTGGTCTTTCAGCAAGGGGGCCGTTGAGCGAGGAGTCCCTGTTTTCTTAGAGACAAGAGAGATTGTGACAGTACCAAGAGATACTTTCTTAGGAAGGCATCCTTTAGCTCGGGGATAGGCTCTCCCATTGGAGCCAGGAAAGGTTTTCCCATCATCAACTCGAACGGGGAGACCCCCACATCCTTGCGAGGGGCTGTCCGCATTCGAAGCAGGGCAACCGGAAGTGTCTTTGTCCAAGATAGCCCTGTTTCCAATCCCAGTTTGGTGAGATGTTGCTTCAACACCCCGTTGGCCCTTTCCACTTTCCCACTGGAGTCAGGATGCCAAGGGGTGTGGAGTTCCCATCGAACCCCCAGGCTCCAGTACCACGGCTTTACAGTGTCTACCAAAGCCTGCACCCCCCAGTGAGACCCTTCGTGCAGTTTCTCCACCATCCCCCTCATGTCAGCACGGCTCACTACTGGGTCCCCTCAATTGTAACCCAATGACCTGCTTCCTCCCTGCAACCTTCCCTTTCCAGCAGCTGTGAGTAAACCCCGTTCCAGCCAAATTTTCCTGAAAGTGTGCACTACTCCCCAGGCGTATCGCGAGTTTGTGTAGACGGTGAGGGACACTCCCTTTCCCAACTCTAGTGCCCGTTTCAAAGCGTGCACTTCACACAGCTGAGCCGACCAGTCCGCTGGTAGTGCCCCCTTCTCTATTGTCTCTCCCTCCGCCGTCACTATCACATATCCTGACTTCCTTTGTCCCTGCTCTACTCGGCTAGACCCATCCACAAACCAGACCTCACCCTCCTCCAGCGGGACCTCCTGCAGGTCCTCCCGGGTCTTTGTTTGCAGCTGCAACAGGGTGGAGCACTTGTGCTCCGCCGGCTCCCATTCTTTCCGCTCCCCCGCAAGAAACTCCGCTGGGTTCAAATTCCTGTCTGTTCCTACCACCACATCAGGACTTATCCGGAGAACTGTCTCATATTTCAACATCCTCCCTTCTGTCATCCAAGCAGCCGCCTGCTGACTAAGCACACTTAAGATCTGATGGGGTGAATGGACAATCACGGGGCTCCCAAAAGTGAGTTTTTTCCCTTCTGTCACTAGCACAGCAGCGGCAGCCACTGCCTGCACACAAGTCGGCCATCCCCTCACCACTGGTTCTAGGGCTTTGCTCAGGAAGGCCACTGGTTGATATTTCCCAGCCCGTCTCTGAGTCAGCACTCCAATGGCGGTTCCCCCATGGGCTGTGACGTATAGGTGAAAGGGGGGGCCAAGTTCGGTAGAGCCAGAGCCGGGGCCGTCACCAGGCTCCTTCGTAATTCTCCCCACTTCTCTGTGTCCCCGTCTGTCCATTCTACCCTGTCAGATGATCCTTTCAACTTCTCATACAGAAACTGAGCCTTGCTCATGTACTCATCTATCCATAGCCGGCAATATCCTACTAGACCCAGAAACCGCCGCACCTCCGTTTTAGTATGAGGGGCTTCAACTGCATTATCCCCTGTATCCGAGAAGGATCAATCAACTTCTCGCCCTTCCGGAGTACATGTCCTAAATACTTGACCTCCCTTTTCACAAATTGGACCTTCCCTTTTGACACCTTCAATCCTTCCTCAGCCAACCAGTTCAATAAAGCCACTGAGTCTTCTCTCACCTTTACTTCCTTCTCTCCAGACACCAACAAATCATCCACATACTGCAGCACCCGAGAACCCCCAGGGGCCCGGAACCCCTGGAGTTTCTCTTCCAATGCCTGTCCAAACAAGAGGGGGCTCTCGGTGTACCCCTGGGGCAGCACCGTCCATCTCAGTTGTTGCTTCAGCCCGCGCCTCCCATCCCGGGACAGCAGGTATTGGGCTTGCCGCAAACCCGTCACCCCTGGTTTCAAGGGGATGCTAATTGGGGCTATGCGAAACCGCCCCGCCCCCCCTCCCCTGCCCATACCTCAGGGTTCACTACTTCCACGTCCGCCTCCCGCAACAAACACATCCTTTCTGCCTGTTCCACATTCCACAACTCCACTCCTAGACTACCCATTAGATCCCTTTCCAGCAGGTTCACTCTCGCCTGTGGGATCAGTAACACATCTGCAGTTACCTCCTTCCCATTCCACTCCAGTCTCACTCCCTCCAGTACGTCTGCCTTGACCGGAGAGCCTCCCACCCCCATCACCGATACCGACGCGCCCCGGGATTTCGCAATCCCTGGGATCGGTTGGCACAGCGATGTTCGAGAGGCTCCGGTGTCCACGAGGAACTGCTGTTCCTCGCCGGTGGGACCCACCGTGATGTTTACCAAGGGTTCCCTGTGGGTCCCGGTTGGGGAACCATGACCCCCCTAGTCGTACAGGGGGAAACTCCTCTCATGTTCTCCCGATGTTCAGCATTATTGGGATCCCAATTTGGGTCTGCCAGAGGGAATTTAGTATTCGCGGCCGGGGCATTTGGGACATTTGCATTCCTTCGCTCCCAAGCCCCGAGCGCAGCTCGCCGAATCTGGCCCCTCTCTTCTGGCGTATAGAGGTGGGCTAAAATGTAATTCAGTTCCCCCAGGAGTATTCCACCGGGCCGAGAAAAAGTTCCAATTGTTCGGCGGCGGTATGGGCGTTCTCTTGCATACGAGGGAGGGTCTTTTTTAATTCCCTCAACTCACTGGGTTTGATGGGAACCGTTACGTAACTGGTGACGGTCACCCCCTGTGCGTTCGTTCCGTTCGGGACTTCCCGGACGGGGAAGGCACTGGCCGACCTTAGAATAAAGGGCAAGTTCTGAATGTCTTGGTTCAGCTGGTCCAGCTCTTTCCGCAGCCCGGGATAGGGTGGGGGCGCCGGTGGGGGTGCGGTAGGAAGAGGAGGAGGAGGAGGAGGTGGCGGCCCCCATTGAGGTCCAGTCAGCCAGAGGTCCTCCTCATCCTCCTGTTCTTTTTGGACAAAAATTTTGGCTAACTTGGGTCGAGGCCCCTCCCAATGAACATGGAACCAGACTTCCACATAGGGTTCCTGTGTTAACATTTTATGCTCCACAATGTAGTTTTTTTAGTTGGGTCACCCAGTAATTACTGGGGATTCCAAGAGTATCCCAATGGTAGGGGAATTCGGGGTCCACTAGTGGATATTTTGGCCATTCTTTAGTGCACAAAGTTATCATGGTCGGTTTTTCCAGACCCCTGGTGAATGGACACAACCAGGGTGTCTCCCATTGTTGCAACAATTGTCCTAATGGAGAATCCGTGGGGATTCCCCCTACTGCGTTTTTCCCACTGGCCCCTGGCCTTACACTCTTACTCTGCGCCTTACCCATCCTTCCTGACTACGTTTCCCACCTTACAGAAGGTCCCGGACTCTTCTGTCCCCTTGCGGCGTCCAACGCCTCGTAACCACGCTAATCTCCCCGAGATTATGGGTAGGCTGTACTCACCAGACCTCCCGGAGGTCCCCTCGTCGGCCGACTTCCTCTTTACTTCTGTCTGACTGGCGATTGGAGTCCCGTCCTGGACCCGACTCCGGGGAAAACGGGAGACACCTCAATGGGGTGTTACGGCCGATTACTCACCGGTTCCCCACAGTCCGGTCCACGTCGAGGACTCCTGGCTGGCTCGCCAATTTTGTCAGAAAACGACAGACACGGGTTCGGTTGTCCAGTAGACAGAAGTTTTTATTGGGCACGTTTGCAAAGGTGGGTCCCTCCCGCAGCAATGGAGGAACCCCGAAGCAAGGTCTGACAGGTTTTTATACCCCCTATCTGTCCTCCCCCTCCTACGAGGGCTTGGCTCACAATCTCACCTTTTTTTACTGCCCTGGAGCGCCGCTAATTAACCGCAAAACCGCAGACATTCCACTTTCCGAATCCAATCAGCGCAATACACATTCCAATCCCCACTTGACCCGACAGCCGCCCCCTGCCGTTTCTCTTCACTCTGGTGCGAACGTGCCTCTTGCCTGCAGTCTTTCCTCCCTCCTGCCGTCCCTCTCCACTCTGGTGCGAGTGTGCCTTCTGCCCATCCTCCCTCCTGCCCCATGGTGCACAGCGCTCTCCCCTAGCAAACATGGTTCGTTTGAGGCCCTCACTTCTCCCTGCCTTCTCACACCATCTAAATGAAGCAATAATAGTATAGAAAACAGTGGCATTAGTGGGCGTCCCATTCATTCTGGGCATCTAAAGGAAATGTTCTTTATGGCAGGAAAGAAAGTGCAGTCACAGAAGCCTGATTTACATCGTGACAGCTCGGAGGGCTGACTGTGAAGTAAGATGAACGCTTCATTTGAGCATTGCCAAAACCAATTATGATTGGGTGTCCATAGGTGCCTGGGATAACATTCAGAGATTTCCAGTTTAAGAAAGTAAAATTGAAGTATTGCCATTTGGGGAATTTAATTAAAATTAGATATAATCAATTAATATCAATTTAAAAGAATCCTGTAAGATTACAGCAAATTATTGCCATTACAAAGCTCTGGTTTAGGCATTAATGTGCTGACAGTTATATTGACAAGTAAGTTGCTTTACTATGCAAAGGGCTAATAAATCTTTGGGGTAAAAGTGGGAGATGAGATTTTTTTTTTTTTTTAATGATTAGTTAAGCAACCTGATTTAGCTCACTGAATATTTCCTAACTTGTCTTAAAATCTCTATGAATTCACATCAATCCCCAGCTTTTAGTTACCCAGCATAGTCTCGAATCTGAATTCAGAGAGCTTGAGTTCAACATGAGCAGATTAAGTTAGAAATATGCCTCACTCAGGGATAAAAGTCAAGATGTTTGTAAAGGGCCACTTCAGAGGCAGGAAATGATACTCTAATTCATTTTGATGTGCAGAAATTGTCTAATTTCTGGCCACTCTACAAGGAAGAGGCTTTAAATCCAGGGGCAATAATTTTGCTAGGTAACTTAAGGCTGCTACAACTGATCTTCTGAATCCTTCCATTGTTAATGTTTTAGGAAATGGCCTAGAGACATTTAATCTCTGCAATCCATCACCAACAACAATCTTTTCTGTTTCCAAAATAGCATATCCATTCTTGTTTAAACACAAAGGATCCATTGTTTTCAGGAGAATCAAGGACCAAAATGGAGCAGACAAATGAAAGATTGTTGTTTTAACCTGCTTAATTCAGCTTCTAACCTTCAAACTGACCCTTAGAAAACCTTATTTGAGAATAGAATTATGCTGTTTCCCTTCATGTTGTATTTTGTTTGTTCTTCATGTTTCATTTCATTTTCCCTCCACATGCTAATCTTTTATATTTGGATTCATACATATTTTAAAAAGTACTCCAGAAGTGAGCAGGATGAATAGTTTATCCAATCCCTCCTATTATTTCTCCCCTCTTCTAAGAATTCTTTTTTTTTGGGGGGGGGGCATTCTTAATTGGATTTTAGCAATGCAATATGTATTTTTATTATTTTTAACCTACTTTGCTAGCAAAAAATATAGCCAAAGTTGTTTATTATAAAATAAAATATAGTAAATTAATGCATTTTTACAAGATATAAATTGTAAGCCATTAATAGTAAAACATCATTAATAAAAGTTCAAGAGGATGCAATATTAGAAGTTCATTTAAAACATCATAATAAAAAAAGATTACTGGTTAAAAGTCGATGTATTGGCCCCATCAATCAATTGGTAAAGAAGGGATCAGAAATCTTCAGTGTGAGTGGATGCTTGTCTGTCTAATCTCACATATGTTCTGTATATTACGATAACTCCTGGCAATACTGCCTTTACTACAGTATAGTCAAGATGCTCTATTGCTAAGTATACAAATGACAAAAAATAAAGTCACTCCCACTTGATAAACATGACTATCTCCAGCCAACAACAACCAGTTTTTTAATCATCCTGTGTTTCTGTTCAAGCATTGATATCATCAGTGGCATACTTCTACTAAACTTGTTATAGTTCACTTTGAGATTCCAATCATAAAGAAAACATATAATTAACAGAATTTGATTACAAATACAGTATCTAACCACAGACTTTTAGGTAAGACAAGAACCAACTCTTCAAAAGGATCTTTTTTCATTTTGAAAGCAGCACTATTGTGTTTCCCACAAGACCCTCCCATCTTGCCACAGGCTGTTTACATACCCCCCCCCTTTTTCCCCTGGGGGGCTGTTTTGTTGGACTTCATGAATCCGAAAATGAAATCTCAACATAAGATTCAACCAAAGATTATTGGTTGATCTTATCCACTAATATCTTCCCTGATTATCAGCCGCTATATAGAATTTAAGTGCTTTTAAACCCCTGCTATGATACCTTTGTTTGGAAACTTTGGGGAAACTTCATTCTCGCAGAACTTGTGCTCTCCCATTAACTGTAGTCCCTTTTAAAAAATGGTGATCAATAGGAAATAAAATCAAATCAGTACTCTAGCTTTCTTTGTCAATTTTAAGTCTCTGAAGGATGGGATTCAGGTAAAATCAGTAACAAATTAGATTAATAAGTCTGTATGAATAATATACAGAATTCCATATGCAAGAGTATACGGTATGTATGTTTAATAAGGAGGGTGTTTTGCTTCCCACACTTTCATTTTTTCATTGAATTATTCAGCTATTTGGGACGGTCTTAATAATACATAAAATTTGCTTTCTTTAAACTATGCGTGCTTTTCTGTGTATGAATGGTGACTTAAAGAGTGTGCCTCTTCTTTGAAATATATTCATCTGACTTATAATTTCTCCATGGATCTTTCTTTTACAGTATTTCTAAGTTTTTACCAACTGGTGTGGGCCCTTGTTACTTCTGGGGTCATATTCCCCAGGCAAAATCTGTGTACCTGTGAGGGAGTGTTGTCAGTCCTTGTCCCCAGAGAAACTGGAAGGTGGCATTATGGGTTGCAGTTGTCTCACTTTAGAACAGCTTATACTCTGAGGTCAGAGAAGCCCTCATCTTTTTATTTTAGGAAACAGATGAAAACCCTCCTTTTCCACAGAGCTTTTGGGGAGAGAATTTTATGGAAACAGCAGTAGATTTTTAAAGATGTTATGGTTTAATATGTATGGATTTTATTAATGATTTTAGTGTATTGTCTAGAGTTACAGGTAGTCCCCAGGTTAAGAATGCCCTTAGTTAAGAATGGAGCCTACTGTAGCAAAATTTGAGTTAAATACACAATGGTTCAAGTTTATTACACAATACTACTTATACAGTATTATACAATAATACTGTTCCGGCTTACATACAAATTCAACTTAAGGAAAGACCTTGTTCTTAAACTGAGGATTACCTGTCTTTGAAGAGGTGGCATACAAATATTTGTAATAAATACATTTATACTTTGTATACTACATCCATGGATGTCTATGGAGGGAGTCAAGTGACAAAACATATGTTGTGATGTTACCATGCAAATTCTGCTCCTTACATACTTGTGTGCAATATAACGACACAAGAACTTGTGGCATGACATCATAACACAAGCTTTATCATTTTGGCATCATTATGATGAGCTCAGTTACCTCTAGCTGCCTCCTCTTTAATATGACGTGACTAGCTCTGAATATGATATATTTGATGGATGCAAAGCAGTAATTTGCAGATGACTACATGACACCAACATCAAGAATTTCCCACTCTTTACATGTCCTAGCATTTAATGTAAACCATTCCCCTATTACATCTATTCTTCTTATTCTGTTTCAGTTCTAGATTTGCTGTTTGAAGGAGACCCAGCTGTGTTTTGCATACTTAGGTCCCACATGATGCTAGGTAACCTTACTTTTAGACATTAACTAGCCTATTTAAGCCCATCCAGCTGAATATGGCTATCTCAGAAAGGTAAGATCTCATAAATCTGGCATGTATTTGAATAGAAGACCACCAGGAAATTTCAGAGCTATAGACTAGATTGGAAAGTAGGAAAAAATGTCCCCAAAAAAGGCAGTGACATATCCTGCCAAGAAGGCTATATAGATGTGTCCAGGAAGTTATCAGGGATCGAGTTCAACTCAAATCAGGCTTTTCCTTTTGCTAGTCTATTTAAGCAATTATTGCACCATATATTTCATGTTTCATTTTCTCTAGATATTATTATTGGCGACATTGACTAGAATTTCATGAACAGAGCATATGCTGAAACAGATAAGAAAAATATCCTGCTGTGTTTATAATCTGAGGTTTTAGGTATCCCTTTTTGGGAGGTAGGCTAATGCCACTTCCTGATTGTAAGTCAGTACTAGAGAAGTACATTGAATGCAGAAGCTGTTGCACTGAGTCCCCAGTACAGTCAGATAAAAAAGTAGTAGACAATGTGAAAAACCTCTGCCAATAAGAAACATTTATACTTGATTAAATGGACAAATAATCTGACCGGGCAGAACGCAGCTTCCAGTGATTATACAGGGTGAATATCCTATTGGGATTTCTCAGAGTTGAGATAGTAAAAGGAAAGGAAATCTTAACTCCTGTAGTTCTCTTTCCAGACCATTGAGATCAATTTTCTCCATCAAGGCTTTAATACAAGAATTGAGCACAGTTGGGAGAAAAGTTCTTGGTACAATAGACTTATAGAAAGCTAAGTTATAGTAAAGAAGAATATCCATTAGATGCTCCAAGACAATAGATCATGTATACCATTCAGGCAGTTCAACAGATCACTAAATAAACTTTGTTTGGTCTACAGGTAATTAGAACACATGTATGATTCATATTTTAATAACAATATTGTCAGCATAGTATGGAACTTTAACAAAGTTTAGAGAAACTGGGCATTGTCAGTTTTAGCTTCAGATAAATTTTAACATGAAACCTTCTGCATTTGCAAGTAGGTTGATGGTCAACTTTTCAGCAGAGAATCCAAATGAGTCATGTGGAATATGAGTGTTCCACAGGTTAGTTTATTCTACAAAATATAGAGGATCTGGCTTTAAATATCCTGTCATGGTTAATTTGGTCCTGAACAACAAGAAACAAATTCGTTTCAATATCTAATCAGTTAAGCATTTAGTCAAGAAAAAGGAAGTGCTTGAAAAAGGCAAGTTATTTCTGTGCTAAAAGATCTGCAAGTATGAATCATTCAACTGAGAAGAAGCTATCACTATCATCTTCTTGCATTAAAACAGGAAGAAAGTGATAAATATTGTTGCAGAATTTGAATTTCATTTAACAATCCTTTGCCCTGTATATATTCCAATTATTCTTTTGTCCACTACAACTTGGGTAAGATATGAACTGATATGGTGCTGGAAAGCCAGGGCCACATCCCTGCCATATTCCTTAGGATCTGCTGTTTTGGATGCTAACAGGACTGTGTGACGTTCAACAGATAATTTGACAGAGGAAGCAAAAAAGTGTGCTCAATGGTAACTTGTGTGGATGAATCTCTAAGGTACTCTCTTGCCCTGGAGGAAGCAGGTCATATAAACCAACCTGATTTGGTCAACAGCATAGTATCTGAAAGAAATCACATCTTTCTATCCCATAGTCAACCATGAGTTAAAAAAGACAGAGTGGAGACTGATATTTGTCAACTTCCTAGAAAGGAGAAATCCTGAAAAACTGCAGGATGGTTATATTGAGGACTTCACAGTCATGCTGAAACTGACCTAGTATGACTAATTTGGGATTTCATGGGCTTCATTCATATCCAGTGGCCTGTCTCAATATGTAATTAGACCAACTATAGAGGAGGGCAGACCCTTGGCATTCAGAAGGAATTGGTTGAATATTATGGCCCATTTCCTTTTGAGTTTCCTCTTGTCTCCTCAAAAGACAAAAAAAAGGCTTCACTTGAGGAGCAAATCAGGCAATTTACACAAGGGTAACCATGTTAATAATCTACAACAAAAATAGCAAGAAGTCTTAAGAAACCTTATAGATTATCTCATATACATTCATGGATTAGAGTCCACTTCATCAGATGCAATGAATACAATCCTGAAAAAGCAATAGTCTGCATATACAAAATATTGATTTGGGGGGGTTGGAAAGGAAAAGAAGGGTCTCTCCTTTTATCATTCCTCTTCTTCTTCCACCACAAAGAAAGTATATGATAGCCCTGATTCAATTCAAATTGGAGATTTGAGATTTAGTGAGTGCATGAATTGAGTCTGAGATTCAAGGGTAAACTGATTACATTTGAACCAATTGAGATTCAATTTGAACAAAATAATAATTTGTTTATTAAATCTGTATGCTGCCTGACTCCCAGTGACTCTGGATGACTCACAAGTAAAGACATTTAAAAAAGGAGGAAAGAAAAAATACAATAAGAAACAAAAATAAAGAGACAATTTATCAAGAACCAGACAGGAACAAAACAAACAAACCCAACAATCCAAAGGGGCTTCACTCACCCCCACCAAAGGCCTGGGAGAACAGCCAAGTCTTCAAGCCCATTTGAAACACCAGTATAATAATAATTTGTCCATAAACTGTAATGGGAAAGCATCAAAATGCATACCATTGCTTCATTTTTTTGGCAGAATGGGAAGAAAATAGGGAAGATAGACTCTTTAGTGGACATTAATCTTGTTAAAATATAAGCCAGATACCTTCAAGAGTTCCACCACACTAAAATGTTGAAATGTCCCCATGCACAATTACAGTTAGCAGGAGTAAGGAAATGATTGCACTGCAGAGTCCGAATTGACCAGCAAAGAGTCCACACAGAAACTGGGCTGAAGCAATGTAAAAAATGCCCTCCTGCAACTTAGAAATAAAACTGTCAAGGATGGTTTATTTTTTATTTTTTATTTTTTAATTTTTCCATTTGCTTCTTCTGGCATGCAAAATACTAAGACTGCCCATTGATCTGCCTGCTTGAGGTGGTGTAGATTTACTGCCTCTGATCAGTAGGTTTTGTGGAGTGCCAGGAGGATTCCCAATCAATACCTTTTGTATGGTCATAATTTGGCCTCGTCTGAGCAGGTCTCAACTGTGTTTGTGTTTTTGCTTCCTAAGCAATATTCTATGTTATTTAGTAGAGTCCAGAGAAGGATGTGACCATGAGATACAGTGTCAGAGATATAGGTGGGTCACAGAAACAGAGGCTGGTACAGAGCATTCATGGCCTTACCACCGCCCCCATTCTCAAATGTATCTCAGCAAGCAGCACCACCAGGGTGATCTTGTCTGGGTTCTAAAAGTGGGGTCAGGATTATTTAGGGAAATTCCAGGGCTGTAGGCTAGATTGAGAAGTAAACATTTTCTACATTGTTGTTTGGAAAGCCACATATACTGTATATGTATTCTTAAAAGTGGTAAACCTCTGGTCATCTCCCATAAGTGTTAGCCTGTCATCCATTCACTAATTTCTAAGAGTCCTGAATCTGCCCCAACAATGCAGAATTTAAAAGTAAGGTTGAGTTCAACTCCCAGTTAAGCTGGCAGGCCAGCACACTATAACAGTTCATCAGCGCAAGATAATGTAGTTAAGGCTTGTAGATAACTTTATTAAAATGAGAGCGGAAAAAGTAAATGAAGCCCAAAATGTTAGACTTCCTACCCCAAAGAGTTCTGATAAACAGAAAGGTTAATAAGGTGATAAAACTTAATGCCAGATATTCACATCAATGTCAGAGAGCCCATCATACCACTCAACCCTTCAGCATTCTCATATATAGAAGTGAAGTTGCAGCATTGCATATTATCTGTAACAATTCCAGAAGCAGCAGGAAAGCATTTGAAATACTCTGCAGCCACCTGATTATCTGCTTTGATTTGAGAATCTGCTTCAATGAGGTGAGTTGATTATACAGCCCCATTGTTTAATGCTAGCCTCCATGTATCTGATGAAGTGAATAGTAATCCACAAATACATACTGGATATAAATTGAAAGAACCACAAAACTCCTTGTTTTTACTTGTTTCAAGCTCAGATATGTCGTATTTTTATTTTTTATTTATTTTACAGCCAAAAGGCCCCAAAACAAGTTACAAATATAATCTAGACTTGACATTAAATAAAACAATTTAACAAATAAAATATTTAATAAATATTACATGATACACTTAAAAGCCCAACTCATTGATTGGTTACTAAACATTTTGTTTTTATAGCCATAGTTAAAAATCTGGCTGTTGCCACTGTGATCTCAGGATTTTCATCTGCAAGCAAAATTTTTACATATCCCTTCCTGGTTTAGATTTTAAAATAGGCCAAATAACTTTCTGCTGAAGACTCTTATAATGTCAGATATGTCATATATTAGCTGCCTACAACTACCTGGATTTACACAGAAACTATGCAGAATACCAGGACTACACATTATTATATTTCTTAGGCAATAATGGGAACTACCTGTGGTTACATGCTTGTAAAGAACTAGCTGTCAGATGTTTGGCAGCATAAACAATTTCTTGCCATATGAATGCTGAACCTGGCAAAGCAAGCTATTCAACAACAATTTTGCCTTTGAATTGTGAAATGTGGAGGCCTTGGTGCTCTCTGGGCTTGTTTGTTTGCTTGCAGATGTTTCATTACCCTGGGAAACTGTGAGCATCATAAACCAAGCTAAATCCAAAAATGCTAGGGAATTCCTGGAAGCTTGGCATTCAGACAAATCAGCCATCAATAGACACATAGAAATAAACCACATTTACACACCATTCAAAAGGGACAGTAAAAAATCTAAGAAGGAAACAAAAAGACCTGAGCACACCCTCTCCAGCAGGCTACACCCAGATAAGCAGGGATTAACACTAGACAAACAAACAGAAAACAATACCATAATCAAAGAACTACCAAGGAGAAAGCCACATCCCCACCAACACTGGCAAGGCAAGCTACTGTATATAAACAGGGAGCAAACTCCACCTCACTAGCACTGATGATGTTACCTAGTCAGGTAATGAAGCATCTGCAAGCAAAAACCAAGCTCGGAGAGCACCAAGGACTCCACAGTTCAATCCCGAGCTATGTATATTCTCTTCTATTGGAACTGTGAAATGTTTTGCTCTGTTCTTGAGATTCAGAAGGGAATCAGATCCAGAAGATTAAGGGGGGAAAAAATATGTGTTTTGGAGAAACCAGAAATCATTTTGAATCAAGCTACAGTATTGATGATATCAAAATGACATTGCTATCATCCATGGATAATTACCTTCCAAGGATCCCTCCTCTGCTTCTCCTGTGTCTCTTATTCCATATATTGATTCTGGAGTTTTAGGAAGCCAATAAAATTCTACTGAAAATCATTTTTTTCTGCAGATTTTGATGATTCTTTACTTAATGATTTGTAGCACGATAACTTCAGTCATTGGCAGAGTTGACATCTTAAAAGCTTATGTCATGAGGACAGCAGCAAAAGAAGTTTCTCTTTATCAAGTGATCAGGCTTAAAATTCCCTTTTCTGTTTTTTTAACTGATAGGTGTAGCCCACTCTATTTGATGAAACCTCCAACTTCATTAGCAGCTTTCATCCAGAAGTGTTGGGACTAGTGCCTCATTGCTAGAAATTTTGAAGCAAGCCAGACTAGGAGGGGGAAAAAAACCTGATCTACAGGATTCAGAAAAACAAAAGGATGTAATTTGTAAAATTCAAATTTGTAAAATTAAGTGAATATATGGTAAGACATAGAAAACTTTCTTCATAAACCCCAGGTGGGGGAGGGGGAAAGACACATTGTTCCTTTAAGTAACACAGAGCAATTAGAGTTTGAAGAATATTGTGTGTGAGCTCTTCAGTGCTGACATCTGCAGAGATGAAAGTCCATTAGCATAAATTAATCATTAGTGAATACATCACTGTGCTATCAAACTAGGGGGAGAGAAATCCAGTGCAAAGTTTAAGAGTGGAAAAGTAAGATAACCAGGAACAGCAAGAATTTTTTTATCGGACTCAAGTTTTGAGTGATACGTGGTCAGTCTCATTAGCATATCTTAATTAGGAATTAGTCTATCATTTGTGGAACAGATTATTATTTAAGACAGATGGGGTTAGAAGTAATTAATTTATGCTTTGAAAAGGCAAATTTGGAGGCTGATTAAATTATATAGCTATGTACAATACAAGCTTCCCACTTAACTCTTCATTCTTTCCTTCCCTTTAAGACAAATAGTCCCTCAGAAAACATTCTTTTAGCTTTGAAATGCTAATGAAATACAATTCCAGTTTCCCACTTCACATAGCCAGCACTGTTCATCTATGAAAAGCAGAAAAATGTTATCAATAAAAACACTAAAATAATGATAATAAAAGAAATATTGCTCATGTATAAATTCATGTAGGCTTCTTAATAGAGCTTATTCCACTGATGTCTCCTAAGCAGGCTTACTGCAGTTTTGACAGTGTTACAGATCCCAGCCCAAATAATAGGATATCCAGTCAATACATAATAGATAGGGAACAGTCCTGATACTGGGGTGGGATAAATTCCTGCCAGCAGTGTTTCCTTAGAAAAATATCTGAATGTACCATTCATTTTCAGTGATTGCAAATCTTCTGTCTAGTGGATACCTGTAACAGTTATACCTCCATATTTTAGACAGTGCTCCAAGTTACAAAGGCCCTGATATGTTAAATAAACACTTATTCCCAAAGGACACTTTCAAAGATGTGATGTCCCTCATTTGTGTCATGACTCTTTACAGCTTCATACCTCTAGATTAGTTAGACTGAACTCCCACATTTCAGCACTGCTAATTCCTGCATAATGGCTGATAGAGATAGAATCAGCCACATCAAGGTTTGAAAGTTGCTGATCCCCTTTATTGGAATAAAGTCTTGCAAATCTTTAATCTCTGAGCCTCAATTCTTAATTTGTCAGATGATAATAATGATCTGACAGATGATCAAAGCTCCCCAGAGATCATGACTAATCCACTGATATAGAGATGTGAGGATAAATCCAGCCCATTGAGATTACTTTAGAGGTAGCAAGTAACAGCTGAGATTTTGAAGCCAACATGTTTGATTGGCAGCATGGCAGGACATTGAGGTGCTACAGAAGTGAATGTGAGAGAAAGTTTTTGAATAAGCCCTTTGGAGACCCTTCTGGATTTTGCTTGTAATGTTAATCCTTGCTGTTGTTGACCAACATTAAAAGTAAAACTGCAAAAGGGCAGTCAAGACTTTTGTGAAAAATCTCTGGAAACTGTATTATACTAACATGCAATCAGGCTTCATGTGATGTCACAAGTCTCATATGAGTAGGGCAGGGCTTGCAACAGGATGGTGCAACAAAGCTTTCATCAGACTGACTGCTTTGACCTCAGAGTGGCTGCTGCTGAGCTGGCTTCTTTTTAAATGGTACTGTAATGGGGTACATGCAGATGCACACATGGGTTGTAATGGATAATGATCTGATGATTTTCACAAGGAGCTGTCTAAGCTCTCCACTCACAACCTCCCCACAACTGCTGGGAAAAGTTGTCACTGTAATACTGCCACTAGCGTCTTTTCCCCAGAGAAATCCCTCCCTGCCCTAGTTTACTTAGGAGGCAAGTGGTAATCCTCCTTCCATCAATAGCTTTAATAGAGAGGAAAACATGGGAGAGGGCCCTGAGGAGTAAGACAATGGGGTGCCATGGGCAAGAGAGGCCCCTTAACCATCCTGTCTCTCTGAGAGCAGGAATTACATCTATGTCCTTCTTGCATCCTTGGACTGCCATCTAGTGGCCCTTTTTTAAAGTAACCTGGACCCTTTTAGGGAAGGACAAGTCAGAAGAGCTGATGCCAGGCCTCTATGAGACGATAGTGAGCATTTTTTAGATAAAATCATTCATATTCTCTCAGAATTAGAAGGCAGCTGGACAGAGTCCAACAGTGTTCTAAGGGTAACCTCTTGCAAGGTTATCTGGGGAGGTTTGAACCTGTTGTTCCTGTGGAAGTGGACAAGGCTGTCAGGGAGATGACTTTATCACTGTGAGCTAAACTCCCGCCCCACTAGGCTGGTACATGCAGCCAAGATGGAAATGGAAGGCTAGATCTGGGCTTTTGTGAATGCCTCATTGCAGGAGGGGGAAATTCTGTTGACCTTGAAGAACAGCTGGCCTTAGGCATTGGACAACAACTACTACCCCCAAGTCTCCAAGCTCAAATGTCCCTTTCTAGAGAAAGTTATTGAGAAGTGGGGTAGACCAACAACTCCAAAGGATTCTGGAGGAAGCATATTATATGGATCTTTTTAAATTAGGGCTCAGGCCTGGATATGAGACAAGAATTACGTTGATTGTTCTTATGAGCTGACCTATGGCAATTTTTGGATAAGGAGAGTATGACTTACTTATCTTGCCGAATCTCTTCATGACATTTGACACGATTTACAACTGTATTCTCCTGAATACATTAAAAAACAACTCTGGGAGGTTTATTAAGCGGTTAAAATCAATTAAAATTACAATATAACATAATCCTAAATAAATGGAAAATAAACATAATCCAAGGTAGATGTTAAAATTGGCAGTAATTCAGGGAGTGTCATCAAGGCACCCCCAGGATTGGGTAAAATTCTTGTCACCCCACACAAGCTGGAAGAGCCAGGTCTTTAATCCTTTCTGGAAAGCTGGGAGGGTAGGGGCCTGCCACACCTCTGGGGGGAGAATATTGCAAAGGGCGGGGGCAACGGCAGAGAAGGCTCTCCTCCTGGGCCCCGCCAGCCAACATTCTCTCACTGACGGAGTCCACAACTGATGCTTCCAGTCAGTGTCTATATAGGAAGAAAGACTGAGTCCTAGGTCAATTCAGTAGGTAGTGTCACAGGTCATGACTCTCTCCCCTGTCCTACTTTTTATCTACATGAAGTTATGTCCGGGAAGTAATTCAGTGATTTAGGGTACAATGTCATCAATAACTTGTTATACAGCTGTACCCCAGACAACTCAGGAGACACAGAGGAAGTTAGATCCTGGATGCTGTAAGTGTCAGAATGGAGTGAACGAGGTTAAAGCTTAATCTTAGCAAGTTGGGATGGCTGTTAATTCAGAAGCTGACTGAGAAAGAGATAAACATAAAATGGATATTGCCTTCCCTCAGGTAAACGGCTATCTGATTAGTTCCTTAGATTGATTTTCCAAAGTTTTTACCATCTCTGCCCACTACCTGGATTGAAAGGTCAGCCCATTTTTCATATATACTTTCTGTGTCTAAACCTCTTGAAATAGGATTTCTTCCCAATCACAATTCTCAACATCTGTTGGGCTGAAGGCCACATTAGCATTTGAACAGCAGGTCAGGCCAGGGGCCACATTGTAAATGGTGGGTGGATCTAGGTCCAAAAGTAAACAGCAGAAGTAACAAAGGTGTGAAAAATCAATAGGCAGAGCAAGGAGGAAGACTGGAAAGGCAGCAACAAAATATGAGGGAGATGGAACATGTAGTAGAAAGTGGAAAGCAAAGGAGCAGTGACTGTATTAACTGAGGTGGCTGGGAGAGAGAAGGCACTTTTGTGCTGGGGAAATTTGGCAACAAAATCTGGAGGAACTGAACTGGATTTTCTGAACAAATGCAAGTGGCCATGAGTTCTGTATTTCAGCTTTAGATTCCAGTGGAGCAATAAAAATAACAGAAAGAAATAATAAATACTTCAAAATGATGCCCAAAGGTTTTAATGCTTTTTTGTAATAGACCCCTTACCTCACAGTAAATATCCTATCATAATTGTACTTTCCCCCCCATTGCTGCATGGATTTGGGAGCTTAAATATCTTTGAATAATGTGGTTACTGTTTTAAAAAATACTCATTTTGGGATTCTTTTGTTTGTGGAATGGGAATCCTTTGGTTACAGTCACATACCAATAACTGGCATGGGGTTCAAAAATTGCTCAGGAGAAAGAAGAAAAGAAACCTAATTCATAGAGAACACGCAGGATTTAAACACATGTAATTGTAGTCTGAATATAATGCAGCCAGCATGGCTTATTACTGGTAGTCTAATCATAGGCATGGTCTCTTTTAGTGTTTTTGAAAGTATGTTTGAAATAATTAAAGAAATGGCAGTAGGGTGGCACTGAGGTGAATATAGGTAAAATAATGTCACAGGATGGGGCTTCAATGTGTCATCATATTTCCAGAAAATGGAGTGGCATTTAAAGCATGTTTTATAACAGCCGCTGTCTTTCTACCTAAACCAGTGTTCCTCAAACTTGATGACTTTAAGACATGTGGACTTCAGAATTAAGTGTGTCCAGACATGTGTCCAGAATTCCCCAGCCAGATGCTCCCTAGGCATTTCCACTGGACCTGCAGCAAAGCCAACACCCAACTGAGAACGAATCCAAGTGATTTTATCTGACAGATGCCGGGAAAATTCCTCCACACGTCCCTGAGGAAGGTTCTCTGAGCCATCCTTACCCAGAAGGGCTCCTGTCACCCAAAACCCAGCTGCAGAGTGGCTATCTGTACATGTAATAAGAGCAGAGGAGTGATGACACTTTGCCGCCCTTATCACCACTAAGTAGGCATTAATAGCAGCTCTAACCTGTGTCCAGTTGAGTTTGTCCCTCATCGAGTGCTAGCGACATTCTAGATGTCTCTTCTCTCACTTCCTCTCCCTCAGCTCTTCCGTAAATCACAGAGTGCTGGGATCTCCAAGAGGAGAGAGATCACATGAGCGCGATCTGATCCAAGTTTCAGCTGCCCCCCTTATTCTAAGCGGTGGCCAAGGATTTGGATGGACCATGCAGCAGACCAGCAGGAAGAACCCCCAGCCCCCTCTGGGACCCATCCAGGTCTGTTAGTTGCCGGAGGCAGACCAATCTAATGGGTCCAGCCTCCCTGCAGTGGATAGTGGCACTAGAGAATCCCAGCATAATGAGGGTCTGATCTGACCATGACGAAGGGGACACCAAAATTTCCCCCACAATTTCAGATCACATAGCCACTGCTCTGACAGGAACACCAGATCCGGTGCATGGCCACTGCAAAACAAAGCCAGTCCGAGAATGCTGCTCCCAGATTCAAAGAAGCCGCCAAGGTCACAAATGCGGTAGATGCTGCTGAGGTAACAAATCCCACAGAACCACAGCAGCAGCCAGTCCAGCCCAAAAATGCTGCCACCAAATTCAAAAGAACCGCCAAGTTTACAAGCATGGCAAACTCAGCTGGGGCGTTAGGTGTGGCATGCACTGCCAGACAGTAAGCACTGCCATCGTTCACACTCCTCCAGCCAAAGAAGTCCAGACAGACCCGAGCAGTCCAGCTTCCATTCGGGTGAGTGCCAGTTCAAGAGCATCCCACCACACAACCGACGCATACACAGCAGACACATACACAAAGCATAAAAGTACAAGGGCTGAGGCTATTTCTCCCACCCACACATGCTAATGGGCCTCTGCTTTGGGATGGGAGCAGCAGACACTGTAACTAAAGCAGTTCCCTTGTTAGTGTAATGCAGTGTTGTCCAAACTTGGGTACTTTAAGATGAGTGGACTTCAACTTCCAGAATTCCCCAGCCAGCATGGCTGGCTGGGGAATTCTGGGAGTTGAAGTCCATATAGCTTAAAGTTGCCAAGGTTGAGAAACATGGCATAGATTGTTGATTTCAACACAGAAAGAGTTCCAGATTCTCCTAGCTGTGTGCAGCTGCTGGTTCTGTCACCAATGAATCATATACCCCTTTTTAAACAAATTACTGAAGTTTTAAACATAAACTGAAATTTGCTTGGCTGTCCTTTTTCCATTACTCTGGTAGAAGGGGGCAGAGCTGTTGTGTCTACTCCAGAGGGTACCTCTGGGTGCTCTTGGCCTGAGCCACTCTACACTTCCCCTTTCCCTGTTTCTCTTCTTCAGTCCTGTGATGGTCAACCAGGCTACTTTCAGAAGCATGCTAGATCTGTTTTCAAAAATAGCCCACTGACAGGATAGGCATGTATAATGCATTTTCTGTGCATTGAACAATAACAGACGGAAGCCCCTGTGACCTCTTAATCAGACAGTTGACAGATAGCTAAACGTACCAGGACTATCTTTACATGATTTTCCCGATTATTTAATAATTTCCAATTGATGTCATGTTTAACATTATCATCTGTTGGCACAGTTTTGAAAGGTTTCTGGGGTCACATTGAAAGGTTGGGGACCCATGCAGTGACAGGACCTCAGGTTGTGCACCTAGCCCTAGCTTAAATTATTCCAGCATGTTTCAGTGCTTCTTCCTCTAAGAAGATGAAGCACTTGCATGATATATAAAAAGCTAGACTGTCAGAGAAAAGATTCGAGTGTAGACTTCTCCTTGCTATGATTGCTTTGAATGTACAGAAAATAATTTACTGAAAGGAGCATTTGACTATTCAGTACCTCCGCAAACAGTCTGAAGTAGTACAATCAGACGCTTATATTCTATGAGGCTGCCAATTATTCTGCTTCTGGGAGAAAAAAAATATGGCATTACTATTTGCTGCAAGATTTTTGGACTTTTAATCTAGCTTTTCTTCTTCTTCTTCTTCTTCTTCTTCTTCTTCTTCTTCTTCTTCTTCTTCTTCTTCTTCTTCTTCTTCTTCTTCTTCTTCTTCTTCTTCTTCTTCTTCTTCTTCTTCTTCTTCTTGCATTGCGTTTTTGTGAAGATCTCTTCAGCCCAATTCATTCTCTCAAATGTACCAAAGCTGCTGTTGCAACTTATTAGACATAAAATGATCACAGAATCCCATTCCCTCTATTAGCTCGTGCAATTTCTGTGGGCTGCTCTAATCTCCTTGCTGAGGTAGAAGAAGCTTTGCAAATGTCTCTTGCTTCAAAAATGAAATAATGGGAGCAATAGCAGATGAGTGCACATTACTGAAGCCTTACAGAGCTCCCCGGCTCAAAATGTGTCACTGTTATTTAAGCTGAGGAAAAAATAATTATATGCTTTAGCATATATCTCAGTAAGGTACTGAAGACAGGATGCTTGCTCAGAAAAGGCAGTATTGACTAGAAAGGGGGCTGGGGCAGGAAGGAAGAACTTGGTGGGGAGCTAGGAGTACCTGAAGCCAGACACTAGTTCCCCTTAATATAACCAATATTACCAACTGTAATCTTCTATTTTTTTTAATGGGAGAGGGAATTCCATGTAGCAGCAATAAGTGAGTTGGATCCAAAAGAAGTAGTATTTTCTACCAAAGGGCTGGTTCATACCTAGAGTAAAATGCTGACTGAATTCTTCTATTTGTTTTTTCTTCTATAAATGTTTTCAGTGTAGCACTGGATTTCATTATATCATCATGATTATCTTTCCTAATGTCTCCCTGTTGCCTAGTAAAACAATAATGTCCTAAATTGGACTATATTTAAATAGCTGTTTTCCATATCTGTCTTTTGATTCTTAGTCCAAAAATTAAATCCATTTCTACTGGATATTTCACTTAAATTACCTGAAGTCATTATACTTCCTTTGGGTCTCAAAGATCATTGATACCTCATTTGTGCACTTTTCATACTTCATCAAAAAGCCTCCTGGAGATAACAGTTTTAAATCCAACCTTCCCAAAGTGTGAAAGGTATATTCCAGGCCATTTTGGACTATAAATCTCATTATGATTGGTATTTCGGATGTTTTGCTAACTGAAACATTTGATGGGACTTGCTAGAAGATGGTTGGGTTATCATAACTACTATGTCAGAAAGGACATCATTTTGACAATGCAGGGGAACACTGAAAATTCACTATTGATTTGGGGGTACTTCTTCCAGAAGCAGCAATAGTTTCTTTCCTATTAAATTGGTTGGTTTGTTTTATTTGCCACTGCTGCAGGTCACAGCAGAAGAGCTGCCTCACTGCTCAGTGATTGGCCTCCCCCAGAGATGCTATATCATAAATGAATTTTGTGAGAGTTGCTATTTATGTTCTGGAACTACTTGGCATGGTATAGCATCCAGGAAACGCTCGAAGGAATCATATACCCCCTTTTTAAACAAATTATTGAAATATTAATCATAAACTGAAATTTGAAGACAAGGTATCTTTTCCTATTATAGCCATCTCACTTACCTTTCCCACAAAATATAGCATAGTTCTCTGTTTTTAACTTTCAAGCAGTCATCTTTAATATTCTGTAAACAGATCCCTTCCTCTAGAGCTTCTTGTAACATGTTCAGGTATACACACATATACAAACATGAGTTTTTCTCCCTTTCTTCCTGTGATGAATGACCAGGCATTTAGCTGAATGGACTGCAGGTTAAAGGCATCACAAGAACTTCAGCTTATTGGCTACTGTTAGTCACATACAAGCAATCACAATACTTATTTTGAATCATTTGCATCTACTAAATATGTACTAGATACCAGCCCTAGAGCTAAGACACATTTTACATTACCTCATGATGCAATTGTATATGTTCTAATGTGAATTGAGACTTGACCTGATCCATTAGAATTTTTAAATGACTATATTAATTCCACACCTGCCAGGAAGATAGATTAGAATTTATATGCACTCCAAAATTTCAAAATTTTATGTTGTGATTTACAATTCCAAAACACACAAACATGCACTTATTAGGAAGAGATACTAACAAAAATGTGAATAATAAAGAAGCAGGTACAAAAATGCATTTTCCTATTACAGGTTGCATGTGAAAGGTATGCAGACAAGGAAAAGCACACACACAAAATCCTGCTTTAGAAGTACTTAGGAAAATAGGTTATTACAATAATTCTGCAGAGCCCCCCCCCCCCCCCCCGATAAACAGGGAGACTGAACAGAACTTGCGGTAAGGTAAGAAAGGAAAAAAGAATTACATTCACAGATCTGTCCATCCTTACATAACACTGAAGAGTCATGCTCTTCCACAGCAAATCCATTGTGTGGCAGAATAACAAGCCTTAGATTTCTAACTAATAGGAATTGTACCCAGCCATTGGGAAATAGTTTTACACATCTCTAAGGGGACTAAAGACATACTTTTATTCACCTTAAATATATCAAATTGATATGTTTTCTTCTTTCAGTCCTTTTAGCATCTAGCCAGGGTGCATTTCCATTTTGTCCTCATATCCATGTGACCTAGAAACCTGCAGTTTTCCATATCGCGCAATACAAATTTGAGGGAATATTTACTATGTACAGAGGAGTTAGCTGCTGTGGTTGCAAATTCATACAGTAAATTAAGAGAATAGTATTGCTTTGTAGAAATGCACAAGAAAGCAATTTGATTTGATGAGGATTTGATTGAATCATCCCACGATTGGGCTGGCTTCAGTGAAATGAATGAAATCTGATAGCCATGAAGCACTTTTCTCCTGCTTTTAGGTTGTTAACAGAATATTTGCTTTTGCTGTTTCCCTCTTATTTAGAATGCTGGAAAATGGCTGAAGTGGTATGATGGTCTCTCTGACATTGGCATGATTAGATAGTCAGTGAGTTTTATCACCTCCACAAATTCTCCCTGTCAATATTCTTTGGGAGTAGAATGTCCCTTTGCTTTTCTTCTCTTTGAACATAAGTTTTTTTCCCCACTGTCTACCAATGATTTGCTTGCTGTCCTGCTCATTCCATTTTCTGAGGGAAAGAGAAGAGAGACCATTCTGTTGCTCTGGTTTCTTGTGATTGGTTTATTTTGTGTGTGTTCCTACCTTTTCCTCAAATTCATAAACTATTAAAATCCTTCTATTTGTCCCAGAGTGTCCACTGGCTATGGTAAAAACTCAAAAAGGCAGCTGAGACCATGTGATCAAAGCTCCACCTGCTTTTTATGTGCATTGCATGTGCAACAGATATACAGTATAAAAAAAAAAAACAGGCAGAGCTTTGATCTCTCCTGTCATCCTGACTTTATTCTCCCCCACTCCCTGAAGACACCCCTGTATTTGTCTGATCTACTCCTTCACTTTACCTTCCATGAGCTAATGGAATCTTACATTTTTGTGCTAGTTGTTCCTATACAACGTGGATTTCCGCTCAGCACTCTGAATACCTTAACCTTTATTGACCTATTTGAATCAAACTTTATTTTAAAATTCCTTGTGATTGGGACAGTTTAATTCTCTCAGCACCAAGTAGATGGGTGCTAGGTCAATATGTCACTGGCCCAAACATTTACTGCATTTAAGAATAGGAGATGGCAAGGCTACAAGTGGTCCATTCCCCACCAACTACCCCCGATAAAACCACTTTTTCTCTGGACTTCCTGTCTCTATGGTATTATATCTGTGTAGCAGCCTGCCTCAGCTGTTTCTGCTAAATTGTGTAAAATGTGGTGAGGAGGTCATAATCCTGGCACTACTGTTATCTGTCCAGAAAAGGCCAAACTTTCCCAGTGTGCTTCACCCAGCTTGGCACCCCACTGAAGTCAGTGATGGAGAAAACAAGCTTGCCCAAACAAGCTGGCTTTCCATAATGATCCCATCCCAAAAGGCAAATTAGTGGGCATTCTTCACTCTCATATCAGGCCTTGCATCCCAGAAAAGAAAGTGGGGTCATTAAGAGCTGACTTTTGACACAGTTTCAAAAATGTTTATGGAAAGGCACTTTTTGTATTAGTTCAGCAGAATTTAGGCTCTTTGTTGGAGACGTTGTCCTCAGTTGTGTCTCATCTGTATGCAATAAAATCTCACTCCTCCATGATACTGGAGGCAAGAGCTGACCATGTTATCACCAAAACCTGGCTGGAAACATGATGGTGTTCCCTATCCAAGATCTGCTCACCAGAAATGGGATGGTGGTGACAATGAACCTTTGTGACATCTCAGCTGGTACCAGGCAGCCCATTCCATAATGTGAATGCCTTTACCTAAAGCTGGGCTCCAGAAATAACCTGTGTATCACCACCTTAGCTGCATAGCAGCAACTCTATTTGAGCTTCTAGATATCATGAAGGAGTTGCATTCTGCCATGCTGGTTGTCCTGAAAACACTAGATTGTTCTCATTTTTCCTTCAGGAGAAGAAGTACTACTGATATATGCTGCTGGAAAATCAATAAGACTCACATGTCTGAGAAATGGAATTTTATTTTATTTTACTTTATTTTATATATCCCTACTTCTAGGGACACTTGTATCAAAATATTTACAATGACTGCACATAAAATAAATGTTGAGAAATGGCAAGTATGACAGAACATAATCTAGCAAATACATGTAAAACTGTATAATGAAGACAGCAAGAAAGAGAATACTGTTTATACTAAATTTGCAACCCTGAATTTCTCCCCCCTCCTTGCTTTTCATATTACTCAAGTACAATAAAGCAGAGAGAGTATTAGCAACTTCCCAAGCATAGTTTCCATTCATTATTTTTAACTGATCTACAGTATATGGCAGGAAGGCAAACTGTAACTATGATGTAATAAGAATTCTTTCCACTTTCATATAGCAATTTTCTGCTTGGCCCTCTATTTGCAAAATTTAATTAGCTGGGCTTCTTCTTATCCCTTGGGAGACACATTATATGCAATAAAAGCAGAGGGGGAGAGTTAAGATGGGCACCAAAAACAGAAGGCTTGTTTCTATGATCATCTAGCAAAACAGAATCCTGACTCTAGTGGATTTGTTTTATACTACAAATAATTTCTTTCTTATCCAATGCAAAATTAAAGTCTGCCCTCAACATACCTATACCAACATTATATATTATAGTTTAAATGCAAGTTCCAATATTGAAAGCACTAGTTTAACAATACCACCCCCCATTTTCTATTCAATAAAGTGAGAACGTGTTGATAGTTTTATCTAATTTGATGCTGGGAGATGAGATCCCATGAGCCAGAGTTGAAAGCCTCAAGAATTGACAGCTTGTAGAACACAAACATTACGGACCCAACAGTTCTGTCTTCATAGTGCAGCTTTGTCAAATGGATATCTCAAGTTCTGATGGAAAGTTGCACACCTTTATAACATGCTTTATAATTATGATTATTGCTTGCCTTCCCCCACCCTATCCCATCTTCCTTTACCATTCACCTCTCTTTTCATTCCCCCATGGCTATTGTCCCTCCGTCTTCTTCAGCAACAGCAGTACTATTCTTTACATGTCAATAAAGATTGGAAATGAAATATTTTAAAACATTCATTTTAAAGGTACAATTTAGATAATCTTCAAACAGGTTGATTTTTCACATTTCATATCTTTTAATTCCAATGATTTTTTAAAAAACTGAGATGAACAATGAAATAACATCTCTCCCATTCCACATTTGGAAAATAGGCACAGTGATAAATGGAACTGGTTATGGAACAATTAGATGGCTTAGGAGACGCAGGTTAAACTGAGAAGTAACTACAGTTCTGTCATCCAGTACTTCAGCATCAGATGACTAAGGCAAGTGCCTCATTTTATTTTATAGTATGGCCAGTTTCAACACTACTTAATTTAGAGGGGAGGCTGACACTTTTAGTGTCTCAGTTTATTATACCTTCTTGGATGACTAGAAATGGGTGGTGCTGATCATAGGTGATGTGTCATGCTGTTGAAGGATCAAGAAGGAAGTTGAACAACTTACATTATTTTTGCCTTTTCTGCAGTCAGTGAAGGAGAACACTGAGGCCTTCGAATAGAGTCTGAGAGATATCACCTCTGCTACTCTGAAGATTCTTCAACCATCTTCATGGTCTTAGATTCATGACAGGAGAGAGTCTATAGCAACTCCCTCTAGTGGATTTTTTCTGTGATTAGGCATGTTGGGTGAGTAGTGTATTCATTAGTTTTGGCAAACAGTTCTCATAGCAAAGTGAGTTCACAACCCTCCCACCAGTTCCCCAATTTCTAATCTTCTCTCTCAATTTTATCCTTACAACCCTCATTTCTTCCTGAGTACAAGATACAGGATCCCAGTAATGAAGCTAAAGCAAAAGCAGATCCAGACAAGTATAAAGGAATATCCATGGTGACCTGTTTGGTATTTCTGAGGAAATCGGGCAGTATAGATCGAGGCAGCAATCAAAATAAACAGCCCTGTAAAGACAAAAACAACCAACCAAATAAATAATAAAGTAAAATTGGGAAGACACTTTAAATCTTTAGCTTATCCAAACAATTGTAGATTTCATAGTGAAAAAAGCTGGACAGAAAAAGATTGACTTCCTTAATTTGAATATTTGAAAAAAAATCCAACTGCTTTGTTATTATAAAACAAAATATATTTTGCTTTGAAGCAAAATATCGCTTTCAATAATGAAATAACTCAAACTGCACAGGGCTATTCTGGTTTGATTTGTGATTAAGTTATCAGATGGATTTTTAAAAAAATATTTTCAAATTCAAAACCTAACACTACTGCTAATAGAGCCCAGTTGCATGTCTGCAATCATTCCATAACTAATATCCTGAACGCTAATCACATTATTTGCCCTTACCCATTTTTCTGTCCGTTTTTCCTCCCCTTCATCCTGCCTGATAAAAACTCCAATGCTTGCTATTTTGTAATCTTGAGTTGGCCTACAAAAGACTGCTTCAGTCTCAATTTAGAGTTCTTTTAGCCTCTTATGTATAGGCAAGTCTGCCTGAATACCTTGGAATAACCATACTTTCTTCCCTGGAGTAGGCCCCTAATCCCAGCAGTAATATACTGCATCTGTACACTGTCACAAAAGGTAGTATCTCCTTTCCACATGTACTGAATATTTTTTCTCCAAGCTCCCCCCAGTGAAAAAAGTATAGAAGGTAGCCACGATGAAAGGCCCTTTTCATCAGTACCCTTCACAATTATAAAATGCCCTCCCCATAGAATTTTTCCTGGTACCTTCTTTAACAGCTATCCAAGAAGGAAGACTTTATGTTTAGACTTAGATGTTTTGTTCTTTTAGACTCTCTGATAAATATATATTGTTTAAGCAATGAACTATATGTTTCTTTCCAATACAACTACTGTATATGAAGTACTAGATATTTGAATATCATAACCATATAATTTCCCCAGTATTTTGGACTTTTTTCCAGCCTGCTACTATAGACAATTGTTTTCCTTACAGCAAATCAGCATAATAGCTCCAGTGATGTAGAAGCGTTTTCCCTTCTCCATGGTGAAGAGTTGTACCACAAACATGACCAAAGAGATGAAGGAGAAGATAATGGCCAGGATCATGAAGGCCTGCACAGCCTTGAGGGCAGCTAAAGACACATGGAAAGAAAGGAAGGAAAGCGTGAATCCAATGGACAACAAGGTACTATTAAAGCAATATGGATAGATGAAAATAAATAGTCTCTTACCCAAGTCATTATCATCAACAACAAGGTCATGGCAAGTGTTTTCAAAACATTGCTTCCAGAGCCCTGAGGAGTTTGTTTTGTCAAAAATGGTGGTTACCATCCAGACCTAAAATAAAGCAGAAGAAGTCTTCATATTTGGATTACCTCCTTTCAAGAAAGCTGACTTATCAAGCTAAAACCAGAAGCCAGTTCAGCTGAACTTTTGCAAAAGTGCCATCAATAATTACTAGGTTTTCCACAAAGAATGATGTTTTTGTACCAAAAGAAATTCTGGATTATACTGACATATATCTGATTTTAGGATGTTTTTTCAGCAACATGAATACACATACTATAATTGCAAATTTTCTTGTGTTTAAGATAATATAAACTAAGAAAAAAGTTTGCCAAAATGCAAGGCAATTACTGATGTGAAATTTGATATTGATTTAGTAACTTTACTAGGGATGTATAGTAGAATGAATAATATGAACAGAAAAAATGAGATGTTCATGAAAATTGTTGTTGTTGCTGCTCAGGAAATACTGTAATTAACAAGTCCCAATGTGAAGATCATCTAGAAAATCAATTTTGGGTTTTCCTTATTCTTGGGGAAGGGAAGGAGAAGAGAGTTGGTTTCCAACAGCCAACAAGTAAAATAGCCACTGATAAAACATTTATTGAAAAAAAATCTTGTTATGTTCAAGCTACTTGCAAAATGGTATTGAGATTGTTGTTGCTGTAGCAAATTTGGGAATGTTTGGAACCAGTCATGATCTAAGATATAGGAACAGAGGGAAAGAAACTCAGTGGGCATAAAAAAGAGAACATTGGAACCTAAGAAATTATACCTGGATTAAACCAAAGGGTTATTTACTCCAGCACTCTTTTACACAGTGTCATGTCTGGTCCATCTGGGAAATTTATGAGATAGCTCTTTTCACTGTTGTTTCCCAGAGGTTAGTGTCTAAGGTACGGTATGCTGCCTGATTCTGGAGACAGTTTACAGTCACCAAGGCTACTAGCCACCAATAGCCACGCCTTTCTTGAAATTTCTACTCCTCTCTTAAAACATCTAAAGTGATGGCTATTATCACATTTATCTCTCTTGAGATTTGGGCTTCTTGGCTTGTGATAGGAAGAGGTATTTACTGCTCTGTCCTAGGCAACCAAAATGAATTAGCTTTGACATAAAACGCCTTAACACACATTCCTTTGAAAACCATATGACATGCAGATGGTTACTCCAACTGATGGCTCTTGTCCTCATGCACTAGGCATAAGGAACTGCCTTATACTAGCGAACAATTTCATCACCAAGCTTAGTATTTTCTGTTCTGACAATACCTCTGAAGGGCTTAAAGCAGAGGCCTTTTGCATCATCTTATACCTGACCTTTTTTAATTAGGGATCCTTGGGACCAAACCAATGACCCCCTGCAAGAAAATTACTCCTCTAAGTATGATCCCTGTCTACAGTTTACTTCAGTAGAGCTAGCCCATATGTTCCCATACTCCTGGGCCTTCCATTCACAGATTTTGGATCTTCTTCCTCAAAAATTCAAAAAGGTAGGATTATCTTAAAAAAAAAAAAAAAAGGAAACAGAGATTCTCAAGTTTAGGTTTCACCAGATTTTATGCTTAAGCAGACCTTCTCTGATGGCCCCTTGACTTTCTACTGAAGAGCCAGAATCTAATAATTAAGGTGTTGTCAGGTTCAGCCCAAAAAACTCCACGAGACAATGCAATATAGTTCTGTTGCATTTATTAGCTTCCACCTCAGGACAGAAATCTCTTCAGACTGAACCTAAGTTCCCAAGCCAGCAAGCCACAACACCTTGAATTCCTTAGGATGGTGCCAGTCTCATCTTCTTAAACTTCCCACGCTCCTATTGAGGGCTAAGGGAATGCTTATCTCCTCGAGCGCGGCCTTCATAACACCATTCCATCACAGGTGTTCAGCGAAGTTTAGAACAGTAAATTCAGGGCAGCCATGAAGTGAGTGTCATACAAGGTGATCAATTCAGAAAACTCTACTTTAGGTACTGTCACTGTATTAAATAAAGAAATTTGCCTCATCATTACTTGCAGTAATACTGTATATCTTAATGCTTGCTGCTTTTACTCTGTTTATACCACAATATATTTATAAATCATAAAGAAGGCTTAGACACTCTCATTCATGGGCATCTACGAGGGAAGGGGTCAAAACCACAAAAATGGTAGCTGCAACCACATGAAATCTTGGCCCTTTGTCTTTTTTGACCCCCTCCACTACCATGGATGCCCTATTCCCACTGCAGCTGCCTTATGACCAGAGCTGGACTGGCTACTCCATGAAGGATCTTTTCTGCCTTTTTGAGAGTTCTTAGTTACAGTACAACCACATGCCCAGATTTATAAAAATGCAAACAATTTATTAACAAGTAAACTTCAAGAATTATTAGATGCTAGATGCCTGGAGAATATGGTAGAAAGGGTCACATTTCTGATGTCACGAATAGTCCTTCAACTAGATTTTCCCTGTGATCTAAGCATGGTCAGGGTTAATTACTTTTTGATGTATTTGTATCATTTAAAAATGTTTGTAGTGTAAACTGATATGTTAGCTACCATTTTATTATATATTGACTGTCCCCTTAGGCTATAACTATATTTTCTATGCTTCCAGATTATAGTGAGTAGAATACAGACTCATTTAGAACAGATTTATTTAGAGGAGGCCCACTGAAATAAATGAAAATTCAGTTATTTCTTTGTATAATTTCCCTGTACAGTTTAGAAGCTGCCCACCTCTCAGTGACTGCAGGCAGCTTATATTTTTAAAAAATAAGAAAATACAACCGCCCTCCATGTATATCCTAGTACAATTTTGTGCGTGTATGTTCGAATAAACATAATGCAACTTTAAACATAAATGCTAATGAGATAGATGGATATCATTTTTTTCAGAGCCTAGTCTCTGTACCTTAGTATTACATTATGAAAGGGTGTAGGGGGGTGGCAGTGAATTCTTGTAACTTACAACATGAAAATGGCTCCTTGAGTTTTGTTCCTTATAAAACCTTTCCAGATGACTGTAACTGAGTGTTCCTGAGCTTTAAAAAAAAATCCTATACATTATTCATACACAAAAAGTAATTAGGCTGAGTGTTTCAAGTGATAAGGGACCCACATAGCTGATAGGGGCCCATTTGGTCTGTGGCAATGATGGAGGCTAGAGCAGGGTTCCTCAACCTCAGCAACTTTAAGATGGGTGGACTTCAACTTCCAGAATTCCCCAGCCATATAGCAACAATATAGTCATTTAACTTGTTTAGATTAACTGAACTATTTTAGAACCTTCAGTTCTAAGGCCAGCATGTTGGCTGGGGAATTCTGGGAGTTGAAGTCCACCCATCTTAAAGTTGCTGAGGTTAAGGAACCCTGCTCTAAAGGAGCAGACATTCTGCTGGTGGAGTGGCAGAGTAAAGGGCAGGGCATTTTTGCTCTGGCTGCTTACTTCATAAAATACTTGGAGGAAATCCCTGGAGGGAAATCTAGCTGTACATTTCCTATCTTCCGTATTCAAATGAGAGTCATGGGAAGCTGGAATGGATGTGACAAACATATTCCTCTCTCTGCAAAATTCTATTCTCATGGATTTCTGATGAGGCGGGATGGAGGCCAGATACTGGAACAACAGAGTGCTGAGAAAACAAAGAACTCATTGTGGTTTCCTGAGTTTTTTGGCGTCTGAGTATCTTTCCTGTTTTTGCTCAATGATATGTTGGCTTGTGTGCCACGGGTGTGTGAGTGTATGTGTGTGTATGAGTGTGTATAAAATGATTAGGCTGCTTCAGATAGAAACATCCAGCAGATGTCATCATAAACTAAAGCAAAGGAGCCAGTTGATATGTAAATATAAGTGTGGCCAGAGCAACTATGAGTAACACATTCCACGGCCTTCCTGCTTAGTTCACTTCTACTGTTCACCAGCTAGCAGTCCAGAGTCAATGCTGTGAAATCCAATGAGGCTTCATTCCTAATAAGTATACTTATTCATGTAGCATTGGGTGTAGGTCACTGAAAATCAGTCCTCAGCTGATTTTTAGTAGACTGTTTTCTTTTCCAAAGGAAGTGGTGTAGAAAGAATCTTGAATTTTGAATCTTTCACAAGAAGTTTCTAAAAAGCCACAAGTACTTCCCACTACCCCAAGAATTGCTCAGCCATGCTATTGAACCATTATCAAGGAAATTGTTGGGAGGAACTGTTCCTTCTTATTTGCTTATCTCCTGAGGGCTGTACTTATTGTGAGCTTATTAAGATTGGTCTAATTAAGGGAACATAACAGAAATTATGTAGTTTAGAGCTAATGTTTCCAGCAATATCAAATCAACATTACATTAATTTTATTGAAATATTCATAGTAGTCTGTAATAGCCATGGCAATGATTTGGGGATTCTTTTATCTTTTGTAAAGGAAAACCTGTTTGATAACTTGTTTGCAATTGATGTTAGCAAAACTAAAATCATCTTAAATTTGTCTTCCCAACCTGGTCCTCACCGGACTTCAGATCACATTACCAGCTGCATGGACTTTGGACTGTGGGAGATGAATTCCTGCACATCAGGAGGGAACCAGATTAGACAAGGCTGCTTCACTTTTAAGCCTAAATGACTGGTTCTTTTGAAGAAAATCAACTTACAGATGAAGGGTTTTTAATATAAGGAAGACATGGATGGATGGATGGATGGATGGATGGATGGATGGATGGATGGATGGATGGATGATATAAACAGCCCACAAGGCAAGTCCTGCTCACTTAGGAGAAACGTTGGACCTCAAAACCTATTCACACAGTCATCAAGGGCAATCATATATTGGAAAAGCCTCCAGCTCATGCTGATTTAACCTTTTATATCTATTGTAGGAGAAGAGCCATGTTAGTCTATAGTAACCAAAAATCAGGAGGAGTCTGGGAGCACTTTTCAGACTAACACATTTTATTAAAAGCATAAGCTTTCATGAGCCACAGCATCAAATAGTTGGCTATAGTCTGCAAAAGCTTATGCCTTTTAAATAAAACATGTTAATCTGAAATGTGCTACTAGACTCCTTCTGATCTGTGTGTGTGTGTGTGTGTGTGTGTGTGTGTGTTTATGAATTTCGTTTTTAGTGGATTGAATCTAAGTATTAACCCAGTCCTACCCTGTTTTTGTTTTTTGAGATAAGCCAAAATAAGCTAGATGCTGCCGTATGACTGGGGCCTGTGTGTTGGCAACTGCATAAATGATGCAAATACAGCACTTAGTTAGGGGTGGATCCATTCATTATAGTGTCATTTTGGGATGTTTCTATCCATTAATATATGCTACTCCTGTGTTTAAAAAAAAGTCTAAGTGAAAACCCATATCTAAATTGAGAGGTTTTTTTATTTAAAAAAAATTCTTTCAAAATGCCCATTTTAAAATATCTTTTGATACTTTTTTATACCATGGACTGTGCTGGAATATTTGCAAGGTACCTAAATGGCGGAGATCTAACTTTGATGCTGCATATTTAGTCCAAAAGGTACAGGCTGGTTCAGTTCATCTTAGAAGTGAAGGAACAAATTCCTCCAATTGTCCTATACTTCATTACAAATTTGGCACATTTAATTACTTAATTATTTAATTAATTAATTATTTCTATAGCCACCCATCTCAACAAGTGACTCTATGTGCTTGTAAGTAACATGGAAAAAAAGGAAGAAAGGGAACAAGGTAATAAAAAGAAAGGAGAAAAACTCAAAGGTGCCCAGAAAATTTAGTGGTTTAGTACATTCTGACTTTAAAAACAAATATTCAGGGTTGTTCAAGTACCCTAATACATTATTTGAGAACATATCAATAAAGGCTAAGTAATTGAACCAGATAGGATATAAGGCTGAATAATCAATGCATGGTGTAATTGCTTCTGAGAAATAATCTCCTAAAATCAACTTTTCCTATTCTGTGCCCCTGTTCCCCAGCCTGATGCCCTTCAGAATGCATGGGACTACAGTTTCAATTCTTCCCAGACAGCATTAGAAAAGGCTACCCTATGCCCAAATTACGTATTAACAGGTCCTTATTGCCTATTGCATATCCGTGACATTATAGCATTTCTTGACATTCCTTTGGACCTCTTTCCTTTGGTCAATTATAAGAGCAAATCAACTAAACAAATAAATCTCAAAATGAATATAAATTTTCTTCAGAGGAATTTACACAATGAGGACCAGAGTGTTGAATAGTATAGAATTTAATGGGTGGGTTATCTCAAGCCTACTTTTGAGAAGTTCTTTGCTTCCTGATAAAGGGGTGGAGTAAGGGTCTGTCTCTTTTACACAGAATGAAAAAGTTCCTTTCAGAATTTGCAAGGGGGAGGGAGGCATGGTAGTGCTTACTTTATTAAATGCATAAGTGAATGCCAAAAGTTTTGCCTACCCTTTTTACATTAAAAATGCCCTATGTGCACCATTTCCTGGAATGATATTATTGAATCATTCAAAGAAATACTGCACTGAAGAAAGCTGTGTGTGATGATCCAGTCCTGACATCTAAACTTCCTTCTCCTCAGGATCCTGACTAATTTATTTGATGCTGTAGGAACACAGCCTTCAAGCTCAACATTTTGAGAGAATGGAAGGAACAGACTGGAGAAGATTGCTTTATGTGGAGACTTGCAAAATGGTTAGACTTATTTTCCTGCCACAAGATATTGCTTTATCTCATGCTCCAGAGCCTCCAAGAAGATTTCTTATCCCTCTTTACATAGCCTTACATACCTGAACTTTGCATCCTGTTCAGCTACCGGTAATCCCCAGTCATAGAATCACAAAATTGCAGAGTTGGAAGGCACCTCAGAGGTCACCTACTTCAACCACTTGCTTGGTGCAAAACCTTAATCTGAGAACATCAACTGCTGGATCTAGCCAGTAGGTGCAAGCTTAATCATACTGATTTTTAATTATCACACAGGCCAAGTTAAACTGGTACCTGGCACAGTCAAATGAAAGACATGTTATCCAGATTCACTATACAGCAGTGTTTCTCAACCTTGGCAGCTTGAAGATGTGTGGACTTCAACTCCCCTTGAATCAGTAGCAATGGATTTTTGCAGTTGGACAGATCAATCAGTTTTTCTGACCTGGGAGCCACCTTTAGCCAAAACATACATTTGCAAAACAACTACTGTTACTACCTCCTTCTCTGCTCCATATAATTGTAGGGCTACAATGATGCTTTTTAAATCCATTTTAAGTCACTTTAAAGCAGTGTTTCTCAACCTTGGCAACTTGAAAATATGTGGACTTCAACTCCCAGAATTCCCCAGCCAACATGCTGGCTGGGGAATTCTGGGAGTTGAAGTCCACATATTTTCAAGTTGCCAAGGTTGAGAAACACTGCTGTACAGTATAGTATATGTGCGTGGAAGCAGAACTAATCAGTCATAAACTGAAGGTTCTAAAATAGTTCAGTTAATCTAAACAAGTTAAATGACTATATTGTTGCTTTCGTTTTGTTTTTTTTTAATGCGGAAAAGTCATTTCTGTAACAATATTTGAAATGGATGGTGCTACTCTGTCAGAGTTTGATAGGGAATAGGTAAAAGTTAAAGCTTTGAGAGGAAGAGTTAAATCTGTTTTCACTTTATATTTGAATATCCACTTAGTTCTCATAAACACAAGGTTTTGTGTATATTTTTGAATAGAGAAAGACAGATACTAGCATACTCCAGGCAGTGCTGATATTCATGCTGTGGTGGAACCCATTTTAATGATTTTAGCATTCAACACATCTGGAAAACATCAGACTATGGATGGCTGCTGAAATATATATAGCTATATTAAGATAACATTGTTAATAGACAGGTTTATGTGTTTTTCTTTGTATTGATTTGTATTAATTCAACCAATTTTATTAATTTAGTTTTAAAAATGACAATACACAAATGTGCAAAACACATCCTTTGTTCCTAAGTATTATTGTGCTCTTGTCTCTGCTGATCTGCGCTTATTAAATCACAGAAACCTGTAATCTTGAGAGTGATACAGTACACAGTGTTTCTGTATGGACAGGAAGCTGGATTTGTCATATAAACCAAGAGCCCTGCCAAATGATATCCCTCTCTCCCCACTGGGCTTGGCTTTGCCAAAGAGCTCATGAGAATGTTTTATGATTCCAAAAGCAGACAAGCTGGGAAAGACCTTGTAATTATGCAACAGACTGTCTGGCAGGTGGGAGAGCAAAGCACCTTACAACTAGTATGTCCTAACTCCACTCACCCGACTTGTTTCTAATGGGGTGGGTCCAGGTGTTTTCAAGATCAGGATAAGAGAGTGGAAAGATCTCCATTTCACGCCTTTAGGCGGTCTTGAATTGCTGCTTTGTTTCATTTAATACACAGGGAATACACTGGGCCTTGGGGTGTTACTTCTGTTGTAATTTTCAACAACCAGATTTAGAAACCTTAATCCATATAAACAAGCCAGAAGAGTTTTCTGATTTTTTTTTTTCCTGGAGGTCATTTGTTTTTGGAAGGTATAAATATATGGTTGATGAACTGGCTTTTAAGGGTGTGTGACTCAAGAATGTAGTGACCAGTCTTCCCCAGGTCTGGCACACTCCAGATACAGTCAGTTCTGATCTGGCACGACACAGAAAACCATAATGTGGTTTGTTTGGTTTTGTCTTATTATGCCTTGTGTGATCACAGGTGTTGCAGTTTGCACATCATGGTTAGTACTATGCAAACCCAGCCAATTGTTGTTTATTTAATAAAATGTAGCTAAATGAACCATAGCTTTGTGTGATGTCTGAAATCAGTCCGTAGGTCCCAGAATTCATAGGCAGGAGGGAAGGGGAAGTTGAAATCCAACACTACTAGATGATCCTGCATTTAGGAGAGTGTATTGAACTCAGTCTGAAAATGAAGGGACTGGCAGCCTAGAGCACATGGACCACCAATGAGGTCCCTAGCTTTTTTATAGCCCCTGGACCCCACTCCTCCCCTCTCTGATTATAGTGATAGGACTTTTTACTGTTTTATAACCAAGTAACAAGTAAACTGCACATGCAAAGCTTCCAATAAGACTCACACACTTTTCTTTTTCAAAACTGCTCAACTCTTTATCTCTTCCCCTGCCCCAGTTAAAAAATAGAAACAGGATTGAAAATTCCAGATCACCCACCCTTAGACTTTCATCCTGTCACTACCACGGTATCGATCACTATCAGATGCCCCAAAACACAGTAAAGGAAGGGATTGCCTCTGGCTGCAAAAGCATTGCTTGCCGTGGGTCTGTACCAAGTTGGAAGAGATCCAACAGCTTATTGTTGCTATTGCAGAACAGTAACATTGAGAAGGTTTTGCTACTTACGTTAGAAATGGTGGAGACAAAGAGCATGATGACCGTGGCAATATGGACCACAAAAATGCCAGCCAGTAGTACCAACATCTTGGCTCCTCACTTCAGGAATGGTCTCAAATGCAGAGAAGTCTTTGGGGGAGAAACAGATACAGGTTAATCTAAGAACAAGCACTGAATGTAAGAGCATGGCTCAACACTAATTCTACACATGCAGGCAGTGAAGGACAGATTTTTAAAAATCCAATCAGTGACAAAATGCAGTAAGGTGGATCTGCAAATATTAGCAAATCTGCAGTTTAATTGCTTTAAGATGTTAGTCAAGCACTCTGAATACCAAAACAATTTTTTTCAGGATATTAAAGTATCTAAAAATCATATGTGTTTGAAAAAGGAGCTTGAATAAATAAATAAGTCTAAGAAAATGTATAGGCATACATATATTTATTATATCTATTTTTGTTTAAATCCCATTCACTTACTATTTATTACATTTTATCCCATCCTTCCTTTAAAGCAGAGATGGGAAACTTGTGGTATCATCAGGCCTTGTTCTAATTTCAGACCTCACCCAGTTTTCAAACTTTGCTCTGCCTCTTTGACTTTGCATTTGCCAATTTTTGCTCTACACTGCTATCTCTAGACCAGTCTTTCTCAACCTTGGCAACTTTAAGATGTGTGGAGTTCAACTCCCAGAATTTCTCAGCCAGCGTGCTGCCAACATGCTGGCTATGGAATTCTGGGAGTTTAAGTTCACACATCCTAAAGTTGCCAAAGTTGAGAAACACTGCTCTAGACTCTAGCCAGTTTTAACTAAGGTAACACAGGCATAGACAAGAAAAACATACCACATTCAGTGTTCCAAGAAACTCAGGAGACTCCTGGGAAGGACTCCTCCACCTGCTTTTTTTTTTTTTTTTCACTAGTATCCTGCAAGCTCAGTAAGAGATTTTATAACATAAGGTCTCCCACTGAGCTCTTTAGCGAATGGGGTTTTTCTCCTGATCTAGTCCTTTATTCCAGGCATATGCTATACATCCAGGGTCTTTGGAGAAAGCAATATGTTCTTGTATGCGCTGCCTCAGAACTTTCTGATTTTAAGAGCTCTGTTCCCCATCATAGACACAGTGCCAATCCAGATATGCAGGTTCAATAGTCTATGACACACAAGGATTCCAAATAATAATTTGCAAGCAAAAATATTGATGTAAGGTCTTTCAGGTATTAGGTAGTTAATATTAAGCAGAGGTACATGGTCTGAAGCCCAAGTCACATATGGCTTTTGAATGTCTTAAGAATAATTCCTAAGGTTTTTAAAAGTTTTACCAAATTGTAACTGTTAAAGTGACAGAAGGGAAACATTATTCGCTGAATGGCTAGTGAGTTATGCATTACAAATTATCATATAGTTATATATTAACTATACTTAATTTCAATTAAACGTAAATTCCAATTAAAGTTAAGTTTCGCCCTAGCTTCACCCACAATTTTTTGCAATGCAGTCCCAAGCACACTGCTCAAAGGCCCAGGCAGCCTTGTCAGGAAAAAGGTTGCACACCTCTGACAGTGGTGAGTTGTCAGGCAGTGATTTGAAGGTTGTTTATCTCATCTAAATATTTCCTTGTTTATCTAAGTTCATATAATGCTTTGGTATCTCTGTACATAAAATAGGGGTAAAAAAAGATCCATGTTTTTGCTCTGAGCAAAACAACGCCCATCAGATAGATACCACCATTCATTTCAGTAAGGACCTGATCTTCCAGAAAACCATCGAGTGTAAGCTTTATGGAAATTAATGTCAGCCATGCAGTAGTGTGTTGGCATTTCTTAGTGGATTTTGCTCAAAGTATCTTTATCTAATTATCAAACTATCAGAATCACAGTTATAGCAGTAGACTATGCTTGGGACCACCACCTCCAAAATAGTGGCTGAAGCCAAGGCAAACTTAAAGGATGATAGGAAATGTGGCATGATATTGGGACATTAGAATAAGTAGGATTATTCTGGAGCCAGGATTCTCTCCCCAACACTACCCATAGGCCAATGAATCCCATTCAAGATGGCAGTGTCTTCATATGTATAGGTTTCTACAGACACCTCCAGGTGTTTTAGATCCTAACTCCCAAGATTCCTTGTCAGTGCAGCTAAATGAGATCTGGTGTTTTCGAGACTACAGTACTGGCCATGTTCATCTTACATGTGTATAGGGTGTATATTGGTTTTCCTACAGCTATGCTAAACTGTTCTTCCTGATTTTACTTAAATGATAGAAATATATCTTGCCTCTTTTTTTTTTTTTTTGGTACATTTGAGTCAGTCTTGACTCCTGGCAACTGCCTGGACAAGTCCCTGAAGTTTTCTTGGCAAGATTTTAGAAGTGGTTTACCATAGCCTGCTTCCTAGGACTGAGAGAGAGTGACTGGCCCAAGATCACCCAGCTGGCTTTGTGCCTAAGGCAGGACTAGAACTCACGGTCTCCCGGTTTCTAGCCTGGTGTCTTAACCACTAAACCAAACTGGCTGTCATATCTTGTCCTACTGACACATTATATAGTGGAGCGTGCCATAATGAAAAGCCCCAAATAAGCATTTAATAAAGCATAGGTACTGATGTAATTAGGGACTGAATGGCATTACTTCATTCAGATCAAGAATCAATTCATCTAGACAAAAACCTGCCAGAATAAAATTATCTTTTCTTACCAATGAAAAGTACCTAGAGAAAAAGTAATTTGGACTTCATGACACCACCCTTGCTACTGCATTAGGAGATGTTACTTCTCTGTGTGTATGTGAACACTCTAGCATGCAGTCTCCCCACTCACAGCCTGAATTGGTTATCTCCAGATGGCAAGCTTTCTACTCATTGGCCCAGAGGTATGGCTGGCATTCGCATGAGCAACATGCTAGGCTACTGTCAGGCTGGATGCAGTGACATTTAGGAAGACCTGTTGTTAGAGGGGAGGGATCAATGATGCTACTGTGGAGTTTTCTGCACAAGAACAATCCAGGCTTTGTAATGTGGGACCCACCCAAGCCTTTTTAATACAATAAGTCTGTCTCAGTACATTTCTGAAGAAAACTGTCATTTATTTGTAATTAAGTTGATTCATGTTCCCATTCTTTCCTGACTGAGCAACTAGTGATTATCTGTGAGATTTCTTAGTGGTGCTGCTGACTGTTTTTGTTAGGAAGTGGAAAAAGCTCGACATCTTAGTCATCTGTGATGCTTCAGTAATATAGAAGCAAATGTTGGATCCTCCATGGCAATGTTGGAATCTCTGGTCTCAGGACTTCTTTTAATAAGAGGATATCTATACACGTGCTTCCTGTTCCCAGGATACTACATTAGTATTTTCCTCCATCTCTGGCAACTCTTAACTTTTGGTCTACCTCACACCTATGTATCTCTGCCACACCAACAAACAGGGGATCTCCAGAAGTGCTACCACATAGCCCCCAGAATGAAATAAACTCCCTACTACTTTATGGGACTGCAATTCAATAAGGAGCACTTTTAGGAATTTCTGGCTTAAGAAACAGCTGGGAGTGGCATGGGAGACTAGCTGTTTAGGCTGCAGTGTGGAATTGCTCTCATACTAGAAACAGCTGCAAATTAGAGGCTGGGATTTTGGCAACACTTGCAAAATAATCACTTTAGGGGTGGAGCAAATTTGCAACTGGATCCCCTGAGCTATACACTGAGAGAAAAATGAACAGGCAAGTACAAGTATCCATCTTGATTATTCTTGGTAAGTAACATGAACACAACACTCTGAAACAGGCAAGTGGAGCTACAGAAAGACCTGGTCAAGGAAATGCATTATGCTAAAACTTTACAGGTGAGTATCACTGCAGCAAAGAAATAAACAATTACTATGACACTACTCATGACAGAAATTTAAAATAAACATGCAACTTTAGAAAACAAATATTAGCTGCTGAGTTACCTCCTCTGTAACTCAGACAAATAGAACTGAAATACTTTTTGTTGCCCCTATTTTTCTTACAATTGGGAGTCAGAAACTCCTGCTGATCTACTAAGTGGTAGACAACTTGTTTTGTCTACCAAAGTTCCCAAATACAATTCCTGCTATCTCCTAGCAGGGCTGGGAAAGATTCTTATGTGAAACCATGGAGAATAAGTGAGGGTAGCAGTATTAGGCTGGATGGGCCAAACCTGTTACCTGATGTTAAGTTACTGCTGCAAATCACTCAGATAGTGACAAATAAATGTTGATCTCCATCTGGTTGGCTAGCTATGCAGCTCCGTGTTTGTTATTCAGAAGTAAGCCCCATTGTTTCCAGTGGGGTTTATTCCCAGATACAGATGGTTAAGAAAGCAGCTTTAAAAAGTGGAGAAGAAAACTGTATCGGTGCTGTTTTTGTTGTCAAAGCACATTGTGACCGTGATCAGAAAGAAACCCTCAAAGGTTAGAAACAGAGTGATTGTGATGATAAAATATATAATAACGCAGATTTCCTTTAATAATGCATGTCATGGAAACCTTAACCACAGAGATTTACAGAATCACATGTGTTATTCATTTATTCTACCTCCCCCATTCCCTCTTTTTCATCTAATTGCAGGCCTATATGCATGAAAGAACAGCTTTTAAAATGTATATGGCCTGTTTTAGAAGAAGATAATACAACTTCACCCATTTTTACTAGGTCTATCCAACTTTACCATTCCTTCTCTAGTTGTTCTCCATCAAAATCAGCAAGTAACCAAACAGAACACCCAAGATTATGGAAACAAGAGATAAAAAATGACATATTTTGTTGTGCTCTAGCCTAGACGTGATTCTTTTGTGCTAAATATATCTTCAAAGCCTTTTTTTTTCCCCTGAATCCCTTTCTGAAATACACTGGTCTCACATGTGGAATACTAACTACACTTCCAACCTGTGTTTTCCTGCTGTTGTTTTGGCCTTATTTTTCCATTACCTTTCTTTTCTCCAGTATTGTACAGTGCGGTAAGTGTGCGGCTTACAGTGATGGCAACAGTATCTTTGTACCCAGGAGATGACATCATAAACATGCATTTTCAATTGATAATTGCAGATAAAGTCTTTTCCTGTTATAAATGTTATGCCCAGAAGCCCAAACCCATCAACCAAGAGGTACTTATCCCAAAATGGTGGTTTTTCAGGGCAAGGAAGTTGTTGATTTACTTAACTGATAGTTCTGTTCCTCAATAGTTAAGGCTTAAATACACCCCCTAATCTATGAATTCCAATAGTGATATCAGTGGTGGGAGGCCTATATTTAATTATGGAATGCCATGTTTAATGCAGTTTACTTTCTAGAGAAAACTATATTCAGTATCACAAATCACCAAGACTGATTCTGTGAAAGCATAATCATATGCCTGATGGAATTTTTCCTCTCTAAAAAGAATTGCTAACAGTCAACTCCTACATCTGCCCACAGAGAAGAATTCTTGAATGGAGCCTATTCCCAGACAAGGAAATGTATGACAAGAAACACCTTTGCATTTTGTCTGTTATTTATCCCTGTGATGCAAAACTTTCCTATAGATGTCTAGTTTGCCTTTAATTTATTTATTAAAAAACATTTCTACCCTGCCACTCCTGGTACATCTGACACAGAAGAGGGAATCAAGGTGGCACTAGACATACCTCATTAGAAAGATTATTCCAAAGGCAGAGGCTACTACTAAGAAGGCCCAGTTCTGGCTGCACCTTAGCATAGGAAGGCATCAGGAGCATGAGACTAATGGAATTGCTATGCCCTAGTCCAGGGTTTCTCAGCCTTGGCAACTTTAAGATCTGTGGACTTCAACTCCCAGAATTCTCCAGCTAGCTTGCTGGCTGGGGAATTCCGGGAGTTGAAGTTCACACATCTTAAATTTGCTAAGGTTGACAACATTGCCCTAGTCATCTGTTGATTAATTTGATTTTTTTAAGCTTCAGGAATTAGCTACTTAAACTTTTATATTTCAACAAGGAGCTATACATTTTCCCTACACAATATTTACTTACATTTGTCTATTTCCTAATAAAGATTGTTTAATAACACACTTCAGGGAACACTTGGAAATTCAAGGTTTCTGAAGCCTTAGCAAGTTTCACATTTTCCATGCTCAGGTAGAAATGGTAGACTGAAGAAAAAGGAATAAATTATATCCTCTAGTACAGAAGAGAGATATCTAGTCATTCCTTGATTTGCATAGCTACTGAAGTATTTCCTAAACCAGGCATCAACAGAATATAGATCAGAATTTATCAGTAGATGTGATTTGCAGTAGATCTGTAAGCATATCTTGCTCCCAGCTGCTTAACAACAGTAGAAATAAACCAGTCTGGCTCATCCCCTAAATTATACTGCTGACATGAATAAAGCTTGGGATAATCAGCAATGGAATTTGCTGCAAGCTCCAGTAAATTCTAGTATTCAAAACAGTTTTTTGGACTCAAAATTCTTTTAATTTTAAGCATATGTTGTTTGTACCAGGCTATGGTTTGGTAGAAGATGGGGCTCTAATACAAAGCAAAGTAGATTCCATAATTTTGAAATGTTCCCATCTCTGCCTTTAAATATATTTACACTGAAGAAACTTCAGTTTAAGTTTGTGATGAAAAGTTTTGCTTTCCTAATGAGTTCACCCCTTCATATCCAATTTGGCATTCCTCCACTGAGATCAGATATCCTTGCTCATTATACACCTACTATTGGTCCTAAAGCAGTCAATTCCCCAGCCTGCTGGCTGGGGAATTCTGGGAGTTGACGTCCACACATTTTAAAGTTGCCAAGTTTGAAAAACACTGTACTAAAGTAATGAAAAGATATAGCTGTACTTCAGATACTTATGCGAGCGCCCTCCATTCCACTCTTCCTTCCCTATCAACTCTGTGAGCTGTGTGATACTTCTAGTTTTATAGAAATAGAACATTTTTCCTTAATATATTTTCAAAATCTCCCCTACCCCAAAAGAAAGACAATTTATTGAATGATAGATATTTTGCATGTAATTTGTATTTTGATTACATATATAGAAAGAATCCTGGATGAGAGCAGAATTTAATCTAAGGAAAGCCTGATAATGTTCAACTCCACCTACCATGAGGCAGGATTTTTTAATAGAACAAAATGGCTACAATACAATAACTTGCCTTTGCTATTTGCTTCTTTCACCCAGTGAAACATAAAAAAGTTTTCCATGTCTCTGAAGAGATAAAATAATAATATAAGAAAACCCTGTCTCCCACTGTACTATCAAGTAAGCAGGTGATGCTCTGACACAGTGGTATTCTATGATATGCAAGCTTGAGAATTGCCACAGACCATGGGCTGGAGAAAATAATTGCAGGACAAGGGTAAATCCTTTCTTGTAGCAATGAAAACTTCAAGGTGGCTGAGGTATTCATAAAATTCTGAAAGAGGCATGGGTGCAGAAGGGAGAGGAGTATTTGCAGAGCTCAAAACAGCCATCATTTTGGCAGTTGTTCATAATCAGGGATTGCTTTTAAAGGCATAATTATATGTGCTTAAGAAGTGCCTCAGTAGAAGGAAGGGAAAAAAATTCAGCTTACCTTGAAACAAAATGTTCTTCACTACCATTCAGACAAAAGTGCCCTTACTAGTCTGCAGCTCTTCTGATCAATGGAAACCCTGGAGTAAGATGTAGTTCCTAGGGAATTTTCTTTGGTACCCACCAGCGCTCCCTCTCTCTCTATATATACATTCAAAATTGAAAGGGAGTCTACAAAGCAAAGTTCCAATCTGTGGTATCATATTTATTTTCAAGAATACCTCTAGGGTTCTCATGGGGCATAGAAGCATTCTTAGAAAAAATGGGGGGGGGGGGGCTCTAACCCAGTGCTTTGTTTTAAATTATTCTTCATCTCCCTTCCCACTTTACCCCACCTCCACAAACATATAAAAAGAGAAATATAAACAGGGGCTGGCAGGGAACATCCTCATTGGTTTGCCTTGCAGTAATTGACTGATTTCTGACTAGCCACATACAAAATGTTGTCCATTTTCTGATGAATAAGCCCTCCAGGGACATGCTCACAAAATTCCAAAAGTTGCCATTCTTGGTTCTATTGTATTGTGAGAAAAAGCAAACTGGAGATTCCCAAATCTCACATTGATAGAAGGAAATGTACTGGCCTCTGGGGCAATCTGGGTGATGCTTCCCACCAAAATGCTGTTAGCTGCAAGATTGTTCCTCTGCAGCTGCTTCTGAAGCACCACTGGCTCATGAGCAGCAGTGACCCGACTCCACTCCTGCCACCTACCCTCCAGATGGTCTCCTCATCTTCAGCACCACTCCTTTATTGCCTGTCCTTGGGGCAGGCTGCTCTAATTGCCTCACCCTTGCTATGCCATTGTGAATGCCCGTTACACCCATAATACATAGACAGAAAGAAGAAAAAAGAGGCATGGCAGTAAAAGAAAAAGGAAGGAAGGAAGGAAGGAAGGAAGGAAGGAAGGAAGGAAGGAAGGAAGGAAGGAAGGAAGGAAGGAAGGAAGGAAGGAAGGAAGGAGTTTATTGGGTAGCCAGGATCTGGCAGAGAAGGAGAAGTGCAAGTTGTATGTTGCATGCTAACTTCAGGCCTCTACAGTTTTGTAATTCATAGAGAAGAGGTGGAGTAACACATACTTCCTGTCAGGAAGCCCCTTCCCCTGGCATTTGCTTCTGCCTCCCTCACAAATGTGATTATCACTGGCCAAAAGTTAGCTCCTTGTCAAAAGGATGAGTAATAGAGCAAATAGTGGTTTAAATCAAGTACTAGGACATTTGGAAATTAAAGTGATGAATCAAAAGCTGGAGCAAATACATGATAAGATTTGTAATACGTCAAGTGCTGAGTGCCGCCCTCAGTAAAATATGCCATTCATCTCAAAATCAGGCTAAGTGCATTTGGGAGTCTTGGCTCATTTAAGTCATACAAGGCCAACCATCTCCCTGAAAGGGAAAGTAAAGAGGTTAGAGTATGTCACTTTCGGCTGTCATCGTGTGTCTGAGGAAATAACATTTGTACATATGCTCCCTGGGCACTAAAGCAAGTTCCAGTAACTTAACACCACAACTTAGGAATTCTTATATTTATTTCATTTTGGAGGAAATTATATTCATATTAACACGTTCTCCTGGGCCATGGAAAAGTACAGCAGAGTGACAAAAGAACCTGATTAGCATGCAGGAGGTTCCAAGTTCTGGTATCTCCAGGAACAGAAGGAACCGATAGCAGATAATGGGAGAAGACTGTCTATCTCTGACCCTGGAATGCTACTACTAGTAAGAAGGAGGAATGCTAGGCTAGATGGACATGTAGCCTGACTTTGTATAAAGACTGAACAGGCAGCATACAAATAATTGCAAACAAGTAAACAAATCTTCTGACCTGAGCATTAATCACATTCTATTCTTCCTTGTATGAGCAATAACTTATCAGTTTTATCAGTTACCAGAAATAAATAAATCATGAATTCCATCTAGAAGATAAGATGGAGAAAATCATTATCCTATGATGATCTAATATGAACATTCCATGCAATCCATTAACTCATTTTAGAAATCATCAGTTCTATCCCCATTTCTGCAACTTGCTAAATTACAGGAATGTGTTGATCCAAACAGTAGAACACAGTGAAGTCAAATCATAACTCCATCAGGCTGTGGCCAGATCTGACCCTTTTATTTGCTCACATCTGAATTGTCACAGATGGACTACTACAAGCACTCTGTATATTCTGTCTTGACACTTCATCCCGACTTGGCAAGTTGAGTCTTGAGGAAAGGTAAATGGAAGGCAGATATACATATTTGTGCATACAAGTTTTAGGACATTTGATTTATGAGAAGTAAATAAAAAGATTCAAATATATACGCAGTATTTACATATAACAGCCTGAGGGTATACTAACTGCCCAGGAGTACACAAACATACACATGATGAACCATATTGTATTGGGATATGCCAGTAAGCCAACTGAACATGTGTTGGCTAGTTTTTAGGAGAGGTTTTGGTGAAGGAAAGCCCATGAACCAACTGAGCACTGGAAACCCTCAGTGAGCAAGCCTGGGCAGCGTCAGGCAATGCTCAGAAAAGCATCCTGGAACGAGTACTCTGCTCTCGCTTGCAGTGGTGACAGGAATGGAAAACATGAGCAATATCTCGCTTTCCTGGTTGCTGTGATTCATTCGGAGAATGGGTGACTGTCCTGAAGACTAGCAAGTGCAGCTGACATTTGCTCAGAAAATGACAACCATGGAGCACTAAGCCATGCAAGAGTCTCCAAAAGGGAGGGGTCCGGACAGCTGCCTGAGGCTGGAAGGTAGCCAAGAGCAACCATGGGAGGAAAATACTGTATCTCTGTGGGCCCACCCACTTTTACTCCAGACGTGCAGGAAAGAAGGAAGGATAGAAGCAGGGAACAAAAAAGGGGGGCTATCATGAATGAGAGCCACACAGAGATCTTTCCTCCTCACTTTCAAAGCATAAATGTCCTCCTGCATTTTTATGGATCAGGAAATAATTAAGTTGATGCACCATTCACCTCTAGTGCTTTTGCAAAAGCTTCTGCTGAATTCTCGCTTTCAGACTCTGGTTTACATATGACCAAAGACTTAAGAGCTCTTGACACTTTCTCGAGGGAGGGAGGGAAGGAGGGAGGGAAGGAAGGAAGGAAGGAAGGAAGGAAGGAAGGAAGGAAGGAAGGAAGGAAGGAAGGAAGGAAGGAAGGAAGGAAGGAAATCAGAGAGGGAAAAAAGCATGAAACACTAGGATTGGAGTTTTCTCTTACAGATATGGAACAGAATTGGATATTTATAAAAGAGCGTTGATCTTTTTTGTGAGAGACTTATAACTTTTTATGTCATGGGTGGGCAAATATTTGGTGAAAAAAAGCCACCCTTAATATGGGGAGGAGGCCACTAAGAGCCACAAAGTAAATAGATAGTATCACACATGAGGATCGATTTAATTGAAGGGTTCTCTTATGATATGCCTACTTTAGGGATTGTGCTACAGTTTTCTTGCATTTTTGGTCAGCAAGAAACTATGCTGTCAGCTTTCAGCAATTACAGAGGGGCCCCTCAGAATTGCAAAAATGGACTTGGGAGTTACTTACAGATCTAGTCCTGCAGATTAACTACTGCTTTGAAAGGGACAGGTGTGCTTCTTTCTAAGCAATGATACTCTTTTCCTGACAATTCCTACAGAGTTCACATGTACAACTTTGCATTTGTGTCCCATTGTAGTTTGTGTGTGCCATTGAAAATGCAGGCTGTGCAAAAGTATGATTTCATGTTACATTTGTAGCATGTAGAAACTCATATAAAATGGCAACTCTGATAACAATCATGCTGTGCCACACACTACATAAGGGGTTGGGAAATGGTGGCCCTCCTGATAAGTTACAATTTTCCCATGCTTGCTGGAGCTTTTGGTAGTTGAAGTCCAGCTACATCTAGAGGGCCATTGCTTCCCATTCCACCTCCAGACCAGAACAGGCCTTACTCCCAATTGCTTCTGCTCATCTATTAAGATCTGGAAGAGAAGGTTTGTTCTGGGTTCCAGCCCACAGGGAGTATCATCTGCAGGGAGCATGGGGTCAGGCTGTGTCAGGGATTACCCTCCTTTTCTGGAACAGCATTCCCCTGAAGTCAGATTAGCCCCAATCCTCTTGGCCTTTTAAAAAGCAATCAAGACCTGGCTTTTTCGGTGAGTCTTCTGGGTCTGGTGGTAAAATTGTCCCGTCCTGTAGGGAAGTATTTGGATTTGGGTTGATGCCCGAGAGCATGAAGTATTTCTTATGGTGATGATATTACTAATATTTTTTTTAATTATTTTATTCCAACTACAGTGTATTAGGTCTGTAAACTGCTCGGTGTCAATACTGATTGGAACAGCATATAAACTTAATATATAAATAAACCAGGAAGTTGATACTGGTGATACTGATGCAATAAGTGTTTTTATATGACTGGGGCTTTCAAGCATTACCCAAAATATGAGGAAATAGAACACAAGTGACTCTTTGTTTAGAAATTATTTTACAACTTCTGTTAAATATGCATTGGGTCAGTGAGTCTGTTCTGTCTTACTGTATGTTACAGCAGAAGTTTAGGATATGATGATGATGGAGCTTAGAAAATCATTGACAGTGGACAAGCAGTCCAAAATTAACCCTAGGTTTTTGCTTAATCAAACTACACATGGATTGCACCTTTTCTAGCCATTCTTTCAAACTGCATTAACATATCATTTCCTAAGCTGGACAAATTAAAAGTGGTACCTGAATTAAACACAACATCTGTATGCATTTGTTACATATTGCTAAATGAACAACACAGAACAGCTACCTGTAGAAGGTGGCTGTTGTTGTGGTTATTTCATTTTATATCCTATATTTCTACCAGAGGCCACTCAAGGTATCTCTTCCATGATTTAATAAAAAAAGATCAAAACGTTGTGGAAATGGGAAAGTAAGGATGGAATTGCTTCAGTGAAGAAGAGGACATTTATTTGATCCAGCAGTCTTGTTTTCAAAATTGACTACAACCATGAATTCACCTGGGTAGCCTTAGGCAAGCCACTCTCTCTCAGCTCCAGTCCCAACATGTGTAATGCAACAATTATAATAACTAGCATAGCTGTTGCAGTGAGTGCTCAATAATGTGAAGGAAGCAAAGGAATTTACCACTGGGTAGACCCAGAACTCTTTGGGTTTCTCAGAAGGAATGGTTTTGTCCTGCTTCAAATTCTTCTTATATGATTTTTTTTTAGGATGCTAGGAGATTATAACATTGGTTCCACTTAGAATTGGAAGGTGCACGTAATCTCTTACAGCTATAAGATATTTCATGCTGAAACAGGCAACGTGATTCTTGGCTTTAATCCTGATACAAGTATTTACATGTATAGTACTCATTTCACCTCTAGAAGTGAAACCAAACAGGTACATTTTGTCAGCTGAAAACCAATATTTTTTTTCCCCTCAGGCATGCCAATGAAGAAAAACCACATAAAAATATAAGTTGATTTTCAAAGGTTGCAAGGAATTACCTAGTGGCTTATTAGAAATGCCACATAGGACTGCCATTGAGATATACCAACTTTTCAGTAGCTTGATCAAACACAATTAGACTAGTTCTGCAGACTTTATTTATTGAATCTATTTATTGAATTTATATGGCTGCCCATCTCACTTGCATGTGACTCTGGGCGGTATACACAATTAAAACACAATCACAAAATTCAACCATTAAAACCAATTAAAACCAATTAAAAACTACAGTTTAAAACTACAACAACAAAAAGACAGGGGAGAGTGAAGTCTAAACTTATACACAGTGCAACCATTTAATGGGCTCCATGCCTCCATGGGATCCCCAAGCCCAAAGGCACATCCAAATTTTGAAGGCCTTCTGAAAAGCCAGCAAGGTTGGGTCCAATCTCACCTTTACTAGTCCATACATTGGTAATTTCACATTAATGTATTCTTTATCAGTCAAGAGCCTGGCCTATACTGTACTGTATATGTATATCAAGCATGAAAAGAAAGGAGAGGGATTGTTTACCAATAAGCCCACCAACCCCTTCCCCATCCCCCCCACCAACACACTGCCTCTTAGTTTCTTTGGAGTCTTCACTGCCTGCAGTTGAGCTTGATTTAATGATGAGTTGATCTGCAGTAAATAGCAGGTGGCAATATTTCTAGTCACATCAGGAAAACTACTGCTAATTGCTGAATATCAAGCAGTTTTAAAGGCATAGTCAAAAAGCTGAAAGCTCTTCAACTGCTTTTTTGCAAGAACAAACATGGAATTAAAATGCTTAAGATAGGGTTGCCCAGTGCTGTTTTTCCCCATCCGATCTGCATCATCTGCAGAAAAGCACCACAGTGTATTTTGCAGGTCTGTATTTCATATCTTTGCTGGGAAAAGGGGAATAGTAAAGGCTACTCAGAAAGTATCAGCTTCAGTCCCAATGAAGACAGAACTGGAAAGACTTTGCTGGACCCTGGGCTAAAATAATTATTGGTATAAAGCAGCATCCTCATTTATCTAGAACAACCACACCATCTAGTATCATTTTCAACACAAACTGGAAATCTTTATTCTACCCTCAATATATATTGAAAAGAGGGAAGTACTTATAAGTTCAAGAGACTGATTTGGGTGTATAAAGGAGTGTTAGAGAGTTCAAAATTAGCTAATGCACATATTATAACTATCAATATGTGCCTGTGGTAACAACTTCCATTATAAGATATCCAATTTTGCTACTTGTGCAAATAATTCTTTTTTTCTCTCTCTCTCCTTGGTTTTGCTTCTACTGTATTTACTGTAATGCTGCCTCCCTTCTAGTTGGATTTCCCACCTCACTTTTAAGAGGGACACATCCCATTAACATCACACACATGGACATTGAACTCCAACATTTCATTTGCAACTCTTTTCAAAGAGACTCTAATCTGTGTTTCTAAGATGGAAAAAATGTCCCTACCTTATGTTCTCTTTTATCAAAAGGTGTGTCTACCTATAAATCGTGTAAACATCCTGAATAATTCCTATAACAATATGGATGTGGAATGGGGGAGAACAAGGAGTGGTCACCTGAAAATGCAAGATCTAAAGTATCCACATATGTAACCATAAAGTATGACACATCATGGCCACATCATGCCATTTTCTAGTTAAAACTGAGGCAATGTAAGACTCAAGGATGCAAATGACCTTGGCTTTAGCCCCCAGAATATCAGCCATCAGATTATTCTTCTTTCCCATCACAAACTGTAGGACCACAGTTGAAACCCACTTGAATGTTTGATTTTTCCCTCCAGCACAAGAATATTGAAAGCAAAAGAACTGGGGCGATGTTCTGACATATTTTCTTCCTGAGCTAAAACTGACAGCACATTTGGAAAAGTATAGCTGGAGTGCAGCAGTTTGCAAAATGGTGGAGTGCTGAACTGAATGGCTACTATATCTGGGCTGCAAGAATCCTGAATTGCAGCAAAGTATTGGCATTTTCCTTATCTCTTTGCTGTCATCTAGTGGTCATCCAGATATGGTGGCCTAATCTGTAAGGCTACACTGTTTATTTTAAACTCTTTTTAACTTTTTAAACAACAACAAAGACTCTTTCTGAAACATTAGCTGTGCCTTCTTTGCTTTTTAAAAACCATTCCAGAACCCAAAGACATTATGAGAAAAGAGACACCACTGAGTTCTCACCGCCCAGCACTTAAAGAAAGGCTATTTATCCCGTTGGAGATTGAATAAAAGCCTTCTGTTATATTAGATGGAAAGCTTCAGAATGCTCACTGGGTCTTGAGATGTTGTACATGACGGGGCTTGGCCTCAACAGAGGAGCCCCTTCTGTTTAGAAGGAGATGCCGCATTGAACATCTCTGTCCTCCTCATTGCTGTTTTAAGTTTTAAACAACCCACTAACCTTTTTTAAAAAACAAAGCAAAACATGTAAATACAAAATGTTCTGTAACTAAGAGTGGTTTGCTGTATTATGTGAATATGGGAGCTGAGTGAAGCTGCCCACCAAATTCCCCTGTCCTCTGCATATAGAACTGCACATTTCTAGGGAAGACAAAGCCCCTTCCTCAAAGATGGTTTTGAGATCTTGCATGTTCCCTTTTGCTTTGTTAATGATGGCAGAAGAAGGTGTTTGCCTTGTCGCTTTGAACCACCTCTAGAAAGCAAAGAAATAGTCCCAAACACCTGAATCTGAATTCTTTGACTCAGGGTGTGCTACATTCTAAGGGCCAAAGGTCTCATTTAGCCTTAAAAAGGCATGGTGGGGACTGGGCACAAAGAAGAGGGCAAAGCCAGAGCAAAGGACCAGGCAGAACCAATACAAATATGATATTTGATTTAATTAAATTTCAGTTTCAAATCAATTAACATTAAATTAATTAAATGCAGAGGTCATGATTACTTACTGTGTATGTTATCATTTTCCACTTCAGTCACCTAAAGAATTGCAATCTGATGGTAAGTTTTAGAGGGATTCTGAAGCTGCACTGAAAGTGCCTGTGGGGTTCACAGGTACCCCTGGGCTTAAAGGAAGGCCCAAAGCAGCCATTGGGTTCTCACATATGCTGGACTAAACTAAAATGGATCTTTCTATTCAATGAACACATAGCTGATTCTTGGGAAAAGGAACCCAAATAGCAGTCAGTGATGGAAGAGGCTGAAGATATGGATTCGGAAGTATAAAGCCTGGTGCCATTATGGTTCCTGGGGTACAGATCAATATAGAAAAATGAACCTCCTCAAACAGAAGGAGGTTATAATCTGCTTCAACCAAGCTCTGAGACACAGACATTCTCTCTTACAGAAGGACTGTGATCTGGTGATTCCCTGTTCTAGAATCAGGGAATCTACCCTGCCAAAGGTTTGAGCTGACTGGTGTTACTAAGCATATTAATCAAAGTCCCCTCATACACACATAACTATTTTGAACAGTTATTTTTTCTACTCAGCCTTCTTCTGTCCATTTAAAGAGATTTTGTATTCATGGTATCTCCTCCTGGAGCCCTCAAAATGAGCTTAGAATTCCTTTATTTCTTTTAAATGTATTTATTGTTTTTTTAATGGCTTCAAATGGTACCCTCTTCTCCAGTTCAGACTAACAGCCTCCTTTCATGAGTCTTAGGTGGGGTCAAATTAAACAGCCAAAGGTAGGCAGAGATAGAGATAGAGATAGAGATAGAGATAGAGATAGAGATAGAGATAGAGATAGAGATAGAGATAGAGATAGAGATAGAGAGAGATAGAGAGAGAGAGAGAGAGAGAGAGAGAGAGAGAGAGATGGATGGATGGATGGATGGATGGATGGATGGATGGATGGTCAAATCAATCCACTGCAGAATGAAGGCATTTTCATTGAAGGTTACGCAACATAACCATAACCTAGGAGTGGAGAGACCAGGTTCTAGTCCTCCTTTAGACACAGAAGATAGGTGGATAACTTTGAGCCAGTCACTTTCAGTCAGCCTAGCCTGGGAAGTGGAAGAATATCTATCTACCAACCTACACTGGACCAGTGTGGTAAATTACAGTGTATATGTGTGTGAGACTATACTATGCCCCTGTTTACAGCTGATATTTTCAACCTGCTTTAGAGAATAAATTAGTTAAAATAACAGTAAAGATATACTAACAATAACAGCAGCACGGGACCAAATGCCATAACAATAAAAACTGGTGGTCGTCACTTTTTTCATTAGCCACTGAAAACCCTAAAGCTCATCAGACAGGGTGGCAGAAGAGCTAATGGCTGGGAATCAGCATCCAAGCATCCACAGGCACCAGCAACTTACCCTGGAAAGTTGATTTTTCAAAATTTTAACTTTTGGGGCAGCTTCCTGGCCATCATATGAGGTTGCACGGTGATACCAGATTCAGAAACTGTTGCCACCCTCTTCTAAACATTGTTCATTCAAATCAGTAGCCATTTGCTATGATAGCTAAATTGATCCTCCATCTTCACAGGAAATATACTTCTACACACCAGATAGTGGAGAGAAAATTTAGGAGAAGCTGTTACCCTCTTGCCTGGCTTGTACCCATTCCATATTTATATAGCTGGGCACTACTGGAAACTGGGTACTGGATTAGCTGTTCTGATCCAGCAGTGCTGGATCTAATTAGCAGCATTCTAGAACATGCACCCATCCTACTCCCTGCCATATGATTTTTCTTGAGCAAGAATATTCTTCTCTCCCCACAACTACATAGATTGAGTCATCTGAAACTTTCTGGCATGGCTGTTAGTTCAATCTCATGCTTTCTATTATTGTGAAGCATCGGTCATCAGGTCCTTCATGAGCATCACACAAACTAGTGATCATGTGCACTGACATAAAGTGTTTAACTTGTGATCCAATTTTGTTAAAAAAAAAAAAAATCCTTGCTATTGAGAATTTCTCCTAGCCAATAGCCAATAAGTCCATCTGGTATTCCTTTTAAAATAGGCACCAAAATGAAAAAGAGCAGGAAATTAGGTAGGAGAGCAGAAAGCGTTTCTACAGAAACTACAGCTACTTGCCTGCCAATAGTCCCATTTTTAATAAATAAGGTATTTTCACATGATGCCCCATATCAGTAATATAGACAACCTAAATTCATACACATTCACTTGGAAAAAAAAAAAAGACTTTTAGGATTTGTATAGCCCATTAGTGCAGATTCGCATATGTATATGAGAGGATCAGGTGTGAAAAGGCTCTCAGAGAGACCTGCATTCTGCAATCTGCAGAATGAACATTTGAAAAAATGGAGACATGCCTATCAACTGCATGAATGAAATAGTTGATAGGCATGAGTTGATATCATAATATCAGTCTTGTCAATAAGCAGCTGTTAATGTTGTGAATTGGTAGGAGATGGTAGGTCATTACTGCAGAAGTTTCATAAGGCCTTTTATGTCATGATTCTGCACCACCGTCTTATCTGGAAGCAAACTGCATTTCAGTGTGAGCTCCAGAATCCTGGAGCTCACCCATTTCAACTTCTCCCAGGCATCTTTTCTAACATGAGTGGACTTCAGAAGTAAAGACTAAGAAATAGAAGAATGTTTGGATGGAATTACTGAAGAGAATACAAAGTAGGGCTAGAGTCATTGATGTAAGAGGAAATGAACAAATTCTTCATCCCAATCTGGTGGAGTTCACTCATTTCAGTAGTTTTACCCACTTTATTGCATATTCACAGAAAGAATCATCATCTCATTGGAAACATACCGAAACAGGCCACACGTAGGGAAAACTGTGTTCCACCAAATAGGGTATCTAAGCCTCTTTAAGCCATATGTGTATGCTTAAAGAGCATATGCTATTATTAAGAGGATCTTTGTGCCTCTTAACCTAGGAAAAAAGACATTTTCAACTGTAATGCAGTCTTAGAAATGCTTTTTTGTTCCATCCACCCTTCGAATGTGACTGTCTTCAGGGCAGAAAGCAAAGCAGTGTCTATTGAGACATTTCTGCAAAGTAACATCTAATCTCAATCAGAGATTATTGATCTATGCTATTGCTGAATTAATAGAAGTTTCATATTGCTTAACTGCCTACATGCTGATCAGTGAATAGCATTAATTAAGTAAACAGTTCTTTAAAGATGATACTTGGCAAGGAAAGTATCAAGCTGAGTTGCAAGCAAATTGTTTACAGCTATAATAGCATCTGCATTATGAAACATTGCATATACATGGCACAATCCACATTCAACAATACATCTACAATGTCCATTAATCTTAAATTTCACTCATCTAAATGTCATATTTGTTGAGTTGATAATATTTGTAACTTGCTCCTCTGGCCAATGTGCAGCCAAGGGTATGAAATATCAGATGAAAAGAAATAATAAAACTAAGTAATACGAATAACACGTAATTAGAAAGTAACAGTAGCTATGAACAGTATGAGTAAAAATGTAAGCATGTTACATGATTACTAATGCATTACAACCTGTATAAAGTATAATAAAGAAGAGCGTAGTTGCTATAGACTATTACTAGATAAGTATTACTTTAAGGAAGTTCCTGTCTCAACTGCCTACAAATATAATCCACTGGTGGGATCTCTGACGATGAGTGCCAATTAGGAGAAAGATTCATTTGGGAGAAAGTCATCTTTCAGATATTCTAGTTCTCAGTCATATTTTATGTCTTTATAGATTAGATCCAGCACTTCCTTCATTTAAGACTGGAAACAAACTGGAAGCCAGTGCAGTTGATCTAAGACCAATTGTAATATGATTTGGAAAGTGCACAGACAGCAGTGTTTCTAACTTGCTGAAGTTTACAAATGTTTTCCAAAGCATCCTGCATAGAACATTAGGTTTATAATCTAAAATCGAAGCAATTATGGCATGGGTCATTCCTAGAGAAAACAGCTAAGAGAAATTACTAGCAATCAGAGATTATATCGATCAAGAGGTCCATCTCTCCAAAACTATTTTGTAATCAATGAAACCACTCAAACCTAGGCGCATCTCTTCCTCACATTTCCATTCCTGGTCTTCCTTAATTTCTTAAATCACTGACAGTCATCTTTAACATTATCCTCCCACTGGGAATTTTCTTACTCCAAGTAAAAAATTTTTGCTCTAGGTGCTGGGAAAAGAATCCAATGCCACAGCGGACGTATTAATAAAACCAAGCTTTCTAATCATGAGAACTATTGAAACCCATCAAAATCTTGTTACAGTCCACAACCTCTTCCTTCTTTATTCCTGTGTTAAAGGAAATGGACCTTTCCCAGAAGAAATTAACCAGACTCTCTTGCTGCCTCCAGTTCAAATTTTGTTACACATTGTGTTTTCCTCACAAGAGAAATTTGCAAATGCAAAAGCTTCATAATAAAGGAATGTGGCAACTCCCTAACTCTCTGCCACGGTTGCACCTTAGGCTCTCTCTTCTCCACATGCAGGCTTTAAGTTCGGCAAGGAACACCAGCTGCTGTGGCTGTCTTTTCTTCTCTCTGGGATGCCTGCTAGAAGTGGAGCTGCTAAAATCTGTGCTTGAACAATCATAACTTAAAAATCCACTGAAACCCCGAGCATGCATGCGGATGAAAGGAGAGCCAGTCTGCTCCTAGCTCAATGTGAAAAACGGGAGCTCACAAAGACAGAGCAGAAATGGCCAGTCAGAGATGTTGGAAAGCAGACTTACCTTGGTGAAAGGTCCTCTGTGAAGAGAGCTCCTGCCTGCTTGTCCTCCTGCTGCCTTGAAACCCAGAGATGCAGTGTAGGGAGTGCCCCAGCTGGTGGGGTTATAAGTTTTCCCAGCTGTTGTATTGGGATGTTCAGTTGGGTGGTGTCATTTGACTGTGTTTGAGAAGTTTCAATGAATCAGACTCCCTTTACAGGGAGAATGAGAAAAAAATTAATCCACTCCACCCTGTTTTCTTGGATCTGAGCCAGAAGCTGCTGGGCGGGAACCGGCAATTGCAAATTCTCTTTTTCTTCATGACTCAGTGCAGCAAAAACAGCAGTGAGAGAAGACTGTATAAAAACGGGGAGACTTCCAGCATGATGAGTAATCAAAGAAGGAACAAAGACTCAAGCTCTGTCTGCTTAAAGGGTAAAAATAATTCTTGTTGCCAATAATAATAGATAAACAAACACTAACAGCTACAAATGTTGCAATAATGCCAACAAGATCCAGTACACAAAAATAGAGAAACAATTGCTGGGTACAGAGGGTTGTGATAGTCTCATGAGTCATGCTCTAACACCACCCTCCTTGGCCACAGTGGAGAATGTTGGCCATTCATAGAAAACAGCACGGGGCGGGGGGGGGGGGATGTGGTTTAACTTTGGCTTCTTGGAATGTCAAGTTATCCAATTTCAGGGTGTGCCCATCATAGAGTTCTGTGAGAACACTGTGACTCCAGCTCATATCTTCAATCTCAGAAGGGATACGCTTACACAAGGCACTGATCTGGTGGATTGAAGTCTGCCACCCAAACCCTAGGCCATAATTGTTCCCTACTGGCTCCAGATTTGGAACCTTAGGCAAGATGTTTTGAGAAACCATCTCCAGGAGTGAACTCACTTCTTTCTTCCCCCTGCCACTGCTGCATCTTCATTTGCTATTTACATCCAATCATAAAACCTGCCCAGTGGGAGAGCACATACAAGTGATACTTGATCTCCTTAGAGAAGCTACAGGGAACCAAGCCATACCAACCAGCAAGAAAGATGAGTACTAGGGTATGAGCATACAGTATGTTGATGAAGATTCTCAGTCACCCAGGTGGAATTATCTGGAGATTGAGTCATGGCAACTGGACTTCTTTTCTTTCTGGTTTGATACGTTTCAGTGCTTGTTCAACAGCTTGATGAAAGAGCAGCACGAAACACACCAAAACATAAGAACAATGTAGTATATGCAATCCAGTGCAGTGAGGAGTGTTCAGAGCTCTACATTGGAGAAACCAAACAGCCTTTACACAAGAGGATGGCCCAGCACAGGAGGAGCAACAACACAGGACCAGAATTAGCAGTTTACCTTCATCTGAAGGAAAAAGGACACTCATTTGAGAACAATAATGTTCACATTTTGGACAGAGAAGATAGGTGGTTTGAGCGCAGAGTGAAGGAATCCATTTATGCCAAAGTGGAAAATCCTTCCCTCAGTAGGCCTCAGACACAACTTGTGTCCCATTTTTCATGCTGCTCTTTCATCAGTCCCCAGGAAGATTAAGACCACTTCACAAGTTCACCGGGGAGGCAGCACTTAACGATCCCCTTGGGGATGAGCGAGGGATTAGGAGTAAGACATCCACATCCCAAAGACTCTACTAATCACTCTCCTATTGTCCTTTCAACAACCCATCATGTCAGTGAGAAACACAGCCACCCTGGAAGACATATATGGGGTCCCCCCTAACCAACTTTCTAGACTGAAGAAGCTGCTTGGACAAGCACTGAAACGTATCAAACCAAAAAGAAAAGAAGTCCAGTTGTCATGACTCCAGATAGGGTATGAGCAATGTGGGCATGGACCCTGCTGTAGGGATGGAGAAGAAGTAGGTCAGTGTGGTGTGATGGTTAAGATGCTGGACTATGAGAAAGGAAGCCTAAAATCAAGTCCACATGCTGCCACAAAAACTCACTGGGTAACTTTGAACCAATTACGATCTCTCAATCCAACCTACTCCCCCAGGTTGTTGTTGTGGGGGAAAATGGAGGAGGGGTACTACCAATGATGCCTTGAGCTTCTGGTGGGAAACAAATAAACAAAGGTGGGATACAAGTAAAAGAAACCACTGTACCTGAGACAAAATGCAATTATATGCCAATATCCACACTTTCCAAAGGCTATGACTGGAATTCTCAGAGATTTCATTGAATTCCATTGCTCATGTTTAATTTACATTTGTTGTTGTTGTTTTAATTGTTTATTTCCATGAGGGCCCCATGGGCCGAAAGGCATAAAAATATCAGACAGATAGAATTCTAGATCCCCAAAACAGCCAAGTTGCCCTGTATCAATTCACCTTTGTCTTTACAAAGTTGAGTGAGATTCCTATGAAGTCACCTTGTGTACCCTCTGGGATATACGCAAAATGATAATAATTACAGCAGCAGTAGCAAACAGTGCTTGTAAAGTGACTCAAACTGAACTGGGAACTTCAGGAGGCTTTTCTGTGATGTGGCATGAGGATTAGCCAAGGACATTTTGTAGCTTGGGGCAAAGGGCAGTAGGGCTTCCAAAGCAGTTGTGTAACCATCCAACTCAGCCTCAGAAAGCCACAATTGTTCATAAATGAAGGGTTCCTTATACATTACAATTATTTTAGATGTAATACCTCATTAATGCTGGTAACTATGCTAAGCATTGTTACTAGACCCTCAAATGTCCATTGTAAAATTTGAGACTATTTAGGATGGGCAGTTCAGGGTCCAGTAATAATTCTTAGCATAGTCATTCCCAATATTCCACTCAGCCTGCAGAACTGTCTAACAATAATATCTTCCAATGAGGATGTCTGACTAACTCTGGTCCCCTGCCATTATGTAGGCACAGTGAGCACAACAAATCGAAGATCTCTCAACTCTGTCTTCATAGATCATCTTCAGGGATGAACTGCCCTTGGGTAGAAGTATTGTAGCACCCTTGAGGTAGTATGCAGATCTGAACTGGAAGGTAAAGGAATCAGCAGGGAGGATCCAATGTCTATCACTGATTATCACTTGTCATCAGGTGGTTATTACAATGAAATCCATATTTTGGAGGGGAAACATACCATTTAGAATGACAACGTTGTGCTTAAGAAATAAGCCATAAAGCTTTTGCTGAAAAAAGAAAAAAAATAACTGATGATTTATGGATTTGATGATTAGGAACGGTAGATTATGGAAAGCAAGAAATTATGATGTAACCTTAGAGAGGGTAAAATATAAACGCACTTACAACTGTTGCTAAGAAGATCAGAAGCCATTTCTTTATTACTTTTTTCTTTCTTTTCTATTTCTTTTGCTTTATTTCTTCTTCACTTTCTTACTACTTTTCCTTATTCTTCTTCTCTTTAATTCAAAATTTGTATTGTTTTTATTCTGTTGAAAACTTCTTTAATAAGTTTTATAATTAATTAAAATTATAAAAAATTATAAAAAATTATAAAAAAGAAAAAGAAATAAGCCTTAAAGCCTTTTTTATCTCTTCCTGGAAATCTGATTCAGCACAAGGTCTTAACACTAGAAATTCCTATGCAGAGCTATCAATTGTTCCTAGAATTAGTTTAAACCTTGGGCAGATAAATGTACGCAAACCCTTCATTAACTTTGTTTAATTTGATCAGCTTCTCCCAGACACCAGTTGAAAGAGATCAGCTTTTCAACTCTCTCTTCCCCAAGTTACCAAGCAGGTATGTTCACACTATGTGAAACCTGTCCTCATTATTTAATTCTGAGATGGCAATAAATGGCAGCCTGGATACAAGAATGCAAGCTATTTGACAGGAAAATCAATACAGTTGCAGAAAATACAAGCCTTGCCCTTTACATCCAGGGTAACTGCCCAATCATGTTACAGCTTGTCACGCTAATATATATTTGCCTGGATGCTGTATGGCTCATTGTACCTTCATTTGTCACAGCTACATAAACCGGGGGGAAAGAGAGCTGAGTTCATATGCATGGTAAAATGACATGCTCTACCTCTTTTTCATCACATATCATCAGATCCTGGTCATTACATGTCTTTTGCTGAGCAGGGTCAGGAAATCATAAGGACTCTTTATTGTTCCCTTACCGCATTTTTCAATCTCCCTTAGCAACTACTCTGAAGGAAATGTGGGTCCGAGAAAGGGTAGAATTGGGATGGGAAAATCAGGGGCTTGAAGAAAGACCAAATCTCTGCTTTGTGCTGCTGTCTATATTTTCTATGAAAATTGGGTCCTTCTGGTCCTGCTTTAAAAATGGAGAAATAGCAGCTAAAGAGAGAAAATGTTCAATAGCTGTCTGGTGATTCTTTGGAACTGCTGCAAACAGTCAACTCTTGTTCACAGAAGTCCAGAAACTGTGAAACACAAAGGCTTTTTGGGAAGGAGGTGCATCACTGGAGGTTGAAGTACTGTTTTATTATTATTTATAAAGCAGGCACAAGATCTGAAGATATCCATGTGATATCTATGGCGTTTTACAGGAACATGTGATGTCCTTCAGAACATTGTGATGAACTGAATTTGTCATGCATAAACCAGCAGGGCTACATATAAGAGGTTCCATTGATGCCATAGAGGGAAGGGGAGACAGTGTTCCAGATTTGTAGTGTGGAATGTGTTACATTTTCCCCCCAAATGACTCATTCTTTCCAAGCTAAAAGTAGGTTTACCATCACGTCTGTATCATTTTTGTGCACTGTGAATATAAGTGATGGACTGTGCAGTGTTTCAGATTTGAAGGAAAAAAGGTATTTTGGAGTCCCTTAAAGCAGTTGTATTATTTCCAAGGTTAATGCAACTGCCTTCTATAGCTGTCCTCAGTCTTGGGAAAAGATATATTTGGTCTAAGGAGTTGTAGAGATGCTATATTTACACTCCGGTTCACCTCTTTGCCTTCAAAAATAAAACATTGCACAGCCCTAGTAACTGGTCTTTGGTCTGAGGACTACCATGACAGAATCATTGGACAACCCACACAGAGAGATATTTGGCAAACTGTCCACATTCAATAGGATTCTGAAAGGTTTCTTTTCTCAAAACCTGTTCCTCCCCCAGTTCTATAACCAGACTCTGAGCAGCTTACAAAATCCAAAAAACAATAAAACAATCAAAATAGTTAAAACCCAGATAAACAAGCAGCCTGGACTAAAACAAGTAGAACAACGGTACAAAAACACAAAAGGACCCTACCAATATGTATCCACCATATTAACCCCAGGCCTGGGAATGGTGCCAGGTCTTCAGAGCTTTCCAGAATTCCAGGAGAGTGGGTGCCATCCATATCTCTGGGGGGATGCTGTTCCAGAGGGCAGGGGTCATGACAGAGAAGGCATGCTTCCTCAGTCCCACAAGATGACAACATTTAATTTAAGGAATCTGGAGCACACCCACTCTGCCCGAATGTACCAGGTGGCAGAAACAATTGGAGATAGGTGGTGCCCCAGATAACCAGGCCCTATGCCATGAACAGCTTTATAAGTGGCAGACAGTACGTTGAATTGCCAGTCAAAATATGAACTGTTTTAAATTTGAAATGCCCCAATTTGAGTGTGAAATAGATTTACACTCAGGATGGGGTACTTCAAATGAAAAATCCTTGTTTCACACTCAGAATGAGATGTTTCAATCATTTGAAATATTTCATGCTCAAAATATTTTCAATGTTTCTTATGCAAAACAACTGTTTCATACTCAGAATGGGGCACTTTGAATTTGAACAGGTTTGAATACAAACCATTTTGTACATCATTACTTGTGAGCCTTGGAACCAGCAAGAGAAATTGGAATCAACAAAGCATACTGTACACAAATGGCAAAAGGAAGAAGTATCTAAAGCAGCTTTAAGCATGCAACAAAAATAAATGGAAACTTGAGTTCAGGAGCTGAGGTTATTAGTTGCATGCATATGTATAACATTTAATTTAAATGCAATAGTCATTACTTTAATAAATTTAATTAAGTGTTAAATTAAATTAAATTAAAATAAATTAAATTATAAATTAAATGAATGGTCATATTTCTAGGTCACCCAACCCCCAGACGGCTCTGGATGATCAAACTCAGACTTAGTCACACATAGATCAGTTGAAATCAGTGGGATATCAGACATCTCCATCTACTCTATGACAAACTTGATTCAATTCACAGGTAATGCCCCTGAGTTTTCTGTGCACCTAATACCTAGTTGTACCTCAATAATACTTCCAATGTGGATCTGCACACATTCTTTCTGCTTTGTTGGTTTGTTAGGGTGTTGGACAACATTCTGAACTGATCTCAGTTTAGGCTCTTGATTATTCTTTTTCCATCATGAAAGCCAGGTAGACTACATGCTTTTCAAACATTTAAACCAAATGTTTACTTAAAGCAGCTCACGCACATCAAGTCCACGCCAAAGTTGGAGCCATCTCCCTTTATCTGTCAGGGACTCAGGAAAGGATGAAACTGACTTGCCCTTCAGCCAAAATACCCTGTAAGAAATTGGCTCTGTTCAATGGGGGCACCTTTCTTTATATTCAGTTCTAATAGATACACAGTCTCCTACCCATTGTTGACAATGAAATACTCTGATCTACATATGTGAAGGAACCATGCCACCCTCATGTGGATCTTGGCCCTGAGTCTGTAAAGACAGACAGTGTTAAGGCCCTACTTAGTAGCACCTACATTTATCATTTTAAAGAAATGCCACCTCAGCACACAAAACAGCCTACATTTTTCTATGTTTCTTATTTTGTTGTTACTATTCCACATGATGGCCTTTAAAAAAATATAAACCAGGTGCTTTTCTGCAGGTCCATAGCTGAATGCCAGCTACTTCCTCATCTATGGGGGGATTGGGGTTCAAAAAAACCATCTTTCCCATTCAAGAAAAAGAGAATCAGAGACAACATATATTGTTTTCCCACTGTTTGTTAATAACAATATCATGCTAATCCCTTTGCCAGAGATTTCTAAAACATTAATTAAAAATAACTGGTACACAGTTCTAACCCATGTATTTACTTACCTTTTTCACTAACCTGAACGTAGAGCTCATAATTATCATCCACTGGGCTTTCTATAGCTAGAAAACTGGAGCAGTTCATTTGCAACTTCAGGAGGAACTAATTCAAGACACACGATGGTTTGCCTTTAGAAGAGGCACTTTTAATGACTGATCTTCCAAATGTTATTGGACTATAGCTTCCATCACCCTTCACTACTGGTCATCCCAACTCTTATTTTAATGCCTAATCATTTTCATAAGAAGACAGTTTCAATTTTCTTGGAAAACATTCAGTCTAATAGGTAGACTATGGCCAGAGAACAAAAGAATTTAAATATAGTCTATAATTAAAAAGAATCTTCACGGGTATCCTTTCATCTCATAATTTAGAAATGTAATTTTTACCTTCTAAAAATTTGGGGTTGACATTTTATCAACTATTACACACTGGACAAATAAAACTCCTTTTGAAAATTTAAAATTTAGAAAGATGCTGAGCCTACCAGTCTTTCTTCATTCATACATGGTTTCATGAAAGTATATAAATTGTCATCCAGTCAAAACACACACGCCAGGTAGATTAGTATCATTGATGTCATGCATTGCTGGGTAAGAGGAGGTTGGGTAATCTTTCAATCTTTTTCACAAGTAATAATCAAGAAAGTTGTATTTATTCTGATGTGCTGTTCAAATAAAGGATGGTGGTTCCATGTCAGAATACATACTTTGCATGCTGAGAAGATCCTAGGTACTACTCTTGGCAATGCCTGAGGAAATTCCTTGTTTAAACCCCTGCAGGGTTGCTAATCATTGTAGATCAGTGCAAGCAGATTTTAAACATGGAGAATTTTCTTTGTTTTTAACTAAAACCCTGAGATTCATCAGCTAGAAGTGTTGCAAAAGATATGCACTTAGAATTAAAGAAGACTATGTCCAAGAGTTGATTGTATTGGAATTACACAACAGTCACAGACTTCCCAACACAGAAAGTCCATCTACAATGTACATATTAGCCTATTCACTTAAACTGGACATTTATTGGCAAACTTGAAAGAATCAGATCTTTGCAAACATGACAGCAATATGTCCTGATACTTATAAATACTTATTTTTATAAATGTATGCATGTGGAAAAAATATGTCTACCTATTTATAGTCATACCAGGGGGGACCAAAAAAACCCCAGAATTATCTTCTGGAGGGCGGGCCCCTTGTAGTACAGGCTTCCCCTGCTAGGTGAGTGTTCTAGGAACCCATCTACATCAGCGTACCAGCTGGGTTGTTGTGAGAGGCTGTGTTGGGCTTCAGTGAGTTTTTTTTTAGACACTCTTTCAACGTGTTTGCCTATTTCGTGATGGGTGATTCGTGCCTCGCTTGCTCACGCCTGAACAAAGAAACAATTGCTTAACTGTGTGCCATGCTTTGAAGGAGCAGTTGGAGGCTGACCCTGATTATTTTTTGAAAGTCATAACCAGAGAGGAATCTTGGTTCTACGCCTACAACCCCGAAACGAAACAGCAATCCAGCCGATGGAAAACTGCCACATCCCCACGACCCAAAAAAGCACAAGTGAAGTTGAATGTGAAAACAATGATCATCTGTTTCTTTGATATGAGGGGGATTGTGCACTCAGAATTTGTTCCTCCAGGTGAAACGGTCAACCAAAGTTTTTATCTGGAAGTTTTGAGAAGGTTGCATCACGATGTGCGGAAGAAATGTCCCGAATTGTGGCAAACAGGTGACTGGTTCTTCCACCATGACCATGCATCTGCACCTGCACACACCGCACTGAGTGTTCAGCAGCTTTTGACCAAAAATGGCATGACCCTTGTGCCCCACCCTCCCTATTCACCCGATTTCGCCCTGTGCGACTTTTTCTTGTTTCCCTGGATGAAAAATAGTCCTTAAAGGGAAACGTTTTGCCCATGTGGAGGAGGTGAAACAAAAAACGGTAGAAGCACTAAAAGGTATAAAAATCAACGAGTTCAAAACCTGTTTTGAGCAGTGGAAAAAAACATCTCGATAGGTGTATTGCATCAAACGGAGAGTACTTTGAAGGTGGCTGAAGTTTGAACATGTAAAAATAAATACATGATTTTTTATAAATAAATTCCAGATTTTTTTATGGATGATTTTATTTATTTATTTATTTATTTATTATTAAATTTGTATGCCGCCCATCTCCCCCCAACGGGTGACTCTGGGAGGCTCACAATTAAAATCAGAAACCCCATCAACAATTAAAAATCCCCCCATAAATAGTTAAATAAATAATCCATTAAAAATCCAATCTAAACAACAAACCCTGTACATCAATGTATTTTCACTGAATTTTCATAAGAAGACAGTTCTTATGTACTGTACATCAGGGTTTATCAATGAAACCAACAGGTATATTTCAAAATGTATTTAGACAAAAACTTTTGTGCAGATATTTTTAATAACATTTTGTATATGAATTTAGGACATAAAGAAGAACAGATTTATTAATAAACAAACACACGCAATACTGACAGATGTGGAAAAGAGATGCTTTTAAGCTAGCTGTCCTGGTTTAGTACCACTGGATGCACCAGGGGGCTATGGCAACTGAACTCCACCTGGAAAGCACCCAGTTAAGGAAAGGTTATAAATCAGTGGAGCTGGCATTATAATCATGGGAGCAGGAATAAAATCCACTACATATCCTGCTGGGAGCAACTATGAATATTTCATTCCAAATTTTATCAGGTGGCACAAAATCCAGATAACATCCATCCTTCCCCAGAAAAAGAAAATCTCCAGTAAAACAGACAGGGATTGTACTTTCTAAAATATATGAAATAGCTGGGGTCTTTCCCACCTTTCTTTAACTCAAATATGTGTTTGTTTACTTGTTTATGTATGGCAGTACCACTCTGTGAAGAGTAAATGTTTCTTGGAATGGCCATGTGACACCATGATACTGCATGATCACAAAACCATTCCAAGAAGCAACTAAGAAGGAAAATCTTCTAGCTTGCAAAGAACCTGGCATACTATAAGAGCTATTCTTTTTTTAAAAAATAACAGTAACACGACAACTAATCGTAATAATGCAAGATGAAAGAAAAGCCATAGCCACTTCATATGTTTTCAAAATAAGCACATTTACTGTCTGCTTGCTAGAGCTAGCCTGGTGACTTTTTCTACAAATGTTTAATTGTAAAAACTGCAGAAAAAAATGTCAGATGTGACATCTCACTCCAAAAGTGGACAGATCAATGTAGCAGAAATACTCAGGTTGTTCAGCCTTAAATGGGGCAGAATATGTTACACTTCCTTGGGTTGGTGTTTTGCTTTCCAGCATCATATGGAGTTTTGTGACCAGCATATAATGAAGGCATTCTTTTGACTAGCAAGGAATGAAATTTTCAAGCGAGTAAAAAAAGTCTTCAGAAACCACGATGCTGCCCACTGTTTTAGAACACAGTAGAAGAAAGCAACATTTCATTGTCTGTGAAGTTTCTTGGAAAGAGAGTTTAAAAGAGAGGAACACTCTTTTCTTAAAAAATGAAAATGGGATAGTCAAAGCACTTCACATAGACATCCTCTTGGAGAATCCTTACAAGCCTGTATTGCTGACTTAATTGCAAATGGGTGGGGAGGGAGACTAAGAGAGAGAGGCTGGCCTCAGATTTCATGGCGATTATCGATATTAGCCCCAACTCATATTCACAGCTGACTAGTGTGCTATATTATTCTGCCTCTTTTGCTACCATTAAAGAGGGGGCAGGAGAGTTATTTGAGCCAATTTTAAACTTGATCTAGGAATTGCTGCCAGAAAAATATACTTCAAATTTCTCTCTATATATATAAAGTAGAGTAGTGCACAATTGTGGCCAATATATTGAGGATTACAGCATCTTTTCCTCATCTTCATTTGTAGACAGTTTTCTTTTCCTGATTTTTTTGTACTATATTGTCGCTCTATTTTATGGCCATATGGTCAGGAAATGATTGTTTGAGATTCAGCATAGAAATATGCAAGCAGTTTTACTGGGGAAAATAATGTGAAACAGATATTTTAGTAGGAGGAGAGTTTGGAAGTTGGAAAAGGAGAGACCTATTATAAAAGCAGATGTTTGCTTAATAAGATGTGATTACTTTATATAATATGATTACTATACTGTTATGACTTTGTCAGTATGTTTGCAGCTTATCTCAGTCCTCACATCATTCTTAGTTCATACCAAACACCACTGTATATATGTTTTGTTTTCCAGATGTATTCAGATCACATGATTACAGGAATGAGTGCAGTGTTTTTCAACTTTAGCATATATTGGGGCATGTGGCAGAAGTGGAGCAGGCAATGTGGTGATAAAAGGGGGAAAACTGCAATTATGAAACTGATCCCACTTACCTTATGACTGAATATATTCAGGCTAGATTTTCTGTAATTTCTGAACTTTTAAATGATACTAGCCATAGAAATATCATAAAATAAAGTTATTATAAGGCACCATAGAACATAGGATAGTAACTCTAGCTGGAGGGTTTAATGTCTCAGTTGGTGTAGCTAATCAACTAAAGTTTCTTTCATGAATTAAAATGTGTTCCTCTACTAATACATAAATATGACTCTAGGGTAGCTGTTTGAAGGATGTATGTCTCTTACAGGTCTTTTGAAGGATCTTTGGCTCCCCATACCTGTACTAATAGAAACCTGACGCTAAAAATTATTTTTTCAAACCAAAGGCAGAATTTCTCAGTTTCTTTTTTGATATGAAACAATTACAGTACTGTTTTAGGCAGGTGTGAAAAAATGCTGTAAAGTAAGAATGCTTTCAAAAATATATATTGTAATTGTTTATGTTTATCAATTTACAAAATGCAAAGTGAGCAAACAGAAGAGAAACCCAAACCAAATCAATATTTGGTGTGACCGCCCTTTGCCTTCAAAACAACATCAATTGTTCTAGGTACACTTGCACAGAGTTTTTGAAGGAATTCGGGAGGTAGGTTGTTCCAAACTAACCCCAGATCTCCTGTGGATGTAGGCTGCCTCAAATCCTTCTGTCTCTTCGTGTAATCCCAGACAGACTCAATGATGTTGAGATCAGGGCTCTGTGGGGGCCAAACCATTACTTCCAGGACTCCTTGTTCTTCTTTACACTGAAGAGAGTTCTGAATGACATTGGCTGTATGCTTGGGGTTGTCCTGCTGCAGAATAAATCTGGGGCCAATCACACACCTCCCTGATGGTATGGCATGAGGGATAAGTATCTGCCTGTATTTCTCAGCATTGAGGACACCATTGATCCTGACCAAATCTCCAACTCCATTTGCAGAAATGTAGCCCCAAACGTGCAAGGAACCTCCACCATGCTTCACTGTTGCCTACAGACACTCATTACTGTACCACTCTCCAGCCCTTCGGTGAACAAACTGTCTCCTGCTATAGCCAAATATTTCAAATTTTGACTCATCAGTCCAAAACACCTGCTGCCATTTTTCTGCACCCCAGTTCCTATATTTTCATGCATAGTTGAGTCACTTAGCCTTGTTTCCACGTCAGAGCTATGGCTTTTGGGCCACAATTCTTCCATGAAGACCACTTCTGGTCAGACTTCTGCAGACAGTAGATGGGTATACCTGGGTCCCACTGGTTTCCACCAGTTCTGTGCTAATGGCACTGCTGGACATCTTTTGATGTTGAAGGGAAGTAAGCATGATGTGTCTTTCATCTGCTGCATTAAGTTTCCTTGTCCACCCACTGTGTCTACAGTCCTCAATGTTGCCCATTTCTTTGTGCTTCTTCAAAAGAGCTTGAACAGCACATCTTGAAACCCCAGTCTGCTTTGAAATGTTTGCCTGGGAAAGACCTTGCTGATACAGTAGAACTACCTTGTGTCTTGTTGCTGTGCTCAGTCTTGCCATGGTGTATGACCTGTGACATGAAACTGTCTTCCACAACCTCACCTTAGCAGCAGAGTTTGGCTGTTCCTCACCCAATTTTAAGCCTCCTACACAGCTGTTTCTGTTTCAGTTAATGACTGTGTTTCAACCTACATATGAAATTGATGATCATTAGCACCTGCTTGGTATAATTGGTTAATCATACACCTGACTCTAATCCTTCAAGATCCCTGACTTTGTGCATGTGTACAAAGTGTGCAAGTGTAAGAACTGATGCTGGTTTGAAGCCAAAGGGTAGTCACACCAAATATTGATTTGATTTAGATTTTTCTTCTGTTTGCTCCCTTTGCATTTTGTAAATTGATAAACATAACAAACAATATATATTTTTGAAAACATTCTTGCTTTACAGCATTTTTTCACACCTGCCTAAAACCTTTGCACAGTACTGTATATCAGACATCCTACTCACATGGCACAGTGTTGAAAGAAATAGACAAAGACATATTCCCAAGGGCTGCAAATTTAACAGAAATTACTTTGAATGTTTTAAAATGGGGTTAGAAACACATAACAAGGAAGGAAACAGCAACATGGTTCAGAGAGAATAATACTGTTCAAACAGCTTACTAAGCCATTGTTTGCTTTACTACAATTAACAGACTAACTATTAGCTATGTTCACCTAATATGTTAGACTCCTGCATTCATATCCCATAGACTATGATTGGGGTGTCAATGGCTTGGATGCCATTATTACTCAGCAATTCAAATAGTTTGAAAACACTGGGCCACCTGCTGCAGGCTATGAACAGACTCAAGCCCTTCCAACAAAACATATAATAGAAGAACATGTCAGTTCTGGGTTGGAATGCCCCATACGTAAGGAAGATTATGAAGCTAGCAACTGTGTTTGCAAACAAACTGTCCAAGAAACTGTAGGCTTTTGGAATCTCTACAAAGGATATGTAGAATCTGGGCAAAAGGTTTCTAGAAGACTTAAAAGGAACTGTCAGCTATAAAAGAAAGAAGGTAAGTTAAGAAGATGGGATAAAGAGAGTGAGACAAGCTACATGTTGAGTAGAACAGAAAGAAGGAGGAGCAGAAGGAGCAACTGATAGTGAGAGCTTGGAAAGAAGGAGAAAGCAGGATCAGGGCAGATTTTATCAGGACCTAGACATGGAGGAACAGTATCAGCAAGAAACAGATGGATAGGCAAGAGAAGAACAGGACAGTAGGCCAGCTGGCTGTAATAAGATTGCTGAGAGAGCTGCTGTTCCCTAAAAAAGTATGCAGAATGGAAGCTTGCAAGTTATGTTTTCCACAGCTGTTTCTATATTACACCCTGATCGTCTTCAGGAGTAAAAGGAAGGCTGAGAAATGGGAGGATGGAGGTATGCTGGGCAGTTTTCCATGCTGAGTGAATTGATCTGTCAATGTATTATTTTGGTCAATGTGTTTGCATTACTTGTGGTTTCCATCTGTAAGTGTAACAGCTATTCCACCATTGAAATGACTAACTTTTTTGTTGACAGAAGAGCTGTGCACACAGATGAGAGGAGGAATGGACTGGAAAGAAGGGTTGGGTGTGAGAGAAATGCATAGATCAGGAACACCTAAGGTAACTGCATGCCTGAGATGCTTTCACATTTTCTTCTGGGCCAAAGAGGAGGAGTTCCTACTGACATTTCAAGTAATACAACTCTTCTCTCTACTTGTCATTCATGATTTCAGTAAAAATAAAATAAAATGTTATGATGTTTCATGAATAGGTTATTAACTCTCCCACCCCCTCACCCCCAATTAAATAAATAATGTACATTTGTGTAGCATCATACTGTATATCCTTAATGTTGCAAACCAAATTCATACCATAGCCTGGAATAAATTATTATCCCAACTTTATGATGACCATTGTAAACTCAAAACTCGTATCATTCATTCATTCATTCATTCATTCATTCATTCATTCATTCACTCAGTAGTACAAAATACATTTTGCATGAGAAAGTCCTATGCTTAATCACAGCATTAAAGATAACCCAGATAGGGAAACGTTAGGTGCTATACAGTTTGACTGGCTTTGATAGCTAGATAAAATCTTTGGTTTTCATAGACTCTGGACCTTCTCTGTTCTGGGAAAAGAGAACAATTGTACCTGATGTCAGTTGGGCATCAGACACACATGAATGATAAGCTCTCACCTTTGTCCCAAGTCCCAGATGCAGGAGAGAGGCAATTCCGACATGTCTATTGACCTCCCATGATCTCACTGCTTCCAGGGGATTCCAACTAGAATTAGGATGAGTCATTTTTCATTTGGCATTGAAGCAGCAATTCACCAGATAAAAGGTCTAATTGACCCTGGCAACCTGGCAAATACATCTGTGGAATCTGGAAAGATCTCTAAGATCCCGAGGAGCCATTGCCACTTATGGTACAGACAGTATAAGGATGTTACATACATTCATACAATGCTCCCAATATGTCTTGCTGTATCAGCCAGAAACATTTTACTTATTTGGTCTTGCTTATAGGCTGGTGGTAATTTTCAGTGCCTCTGGAGGCAATCAGTCCTTGGGGAGAGAGCTTTTTCTTTCCCCAAATACATGTGTGTGTGTGTATGTATTTTACAGTAATTGTATTTTAATCCGTATTGCTTTAGATTTTGAATGACTGCCTTGCCCCTGCCTAGTTTATATGGTGTTTGCATTTTATTTAACTTTATGGCATACGTTTTTATTCAAACTATATTTTTAGTGTGTTTTATCGAAACTGCCCAGAGAGAGCTTTGGCTATTGGGCAGTTTAAATGTTTAGTAAATAAATAAAATCAGTAAAACATATGCAATATCTATTTGATAGTAGTTAAACAGGAAAATTCATTTTAAAAATGCATGATGAACATAGCAGTTGCTGCCAAAGATAATTTCAGCTTCACAATGATTGTTGGCTTTCTGTCTCTTTGTCAGATATCCCAGGAGGAATTTCAGAATGTAAGACTGAATCAGATGCTCTGATTTTGTAGAAGAGAAGGGAGAGAGGGGGAATATTATTTTAGAAATGGTGCATACTCTGAAATGTTTCCAAATAGTTCATTTTTTTCCACAGCATCTCATTTTTGATTCTGTGTCTCTTCCCCCTTTTCCCCAATTGCAGTGAAGGTCAATTTTTATTTTCTTCGTATTACAGAAGGCAGCAAAGAGATACAGAAAACCCTAACTCTTGGCTGGTATCTAGTAGCTGTCCAGATATTTGCACTCCAGGCATCCCCTGTTCCAAATCTGGATTGGGAGGAGAAAATGTTCACATCTGGAGGTCATTTAGATTTGAAGAATTTCTTAGGATGTTTCTCCCTTTGAAATCCAATCTACGGTATCCCTGTCCAAATGAACTTTTTAAATGCTGTGACTCATTAAAAAAAAAACTTGAGCAAGGAGTGGGGGGAACAGAGCTGCTAAGAACAGCCTGCCATAAAACCAGTGCATTTAGATCAAACTCATGCATAGCCTAAACAAAAAGACCTGCCAAGGACATTATCCAGGGAATTTTTGGAGTCAGTGTTCCTTCACTGAATCCTAACTTATTTAATACTGTTGAGTCTAGTAGAATTTCTTTAGATTGCTTTTACATATGCTATCCTCATACAGGGGAATGTTATTATCAGGTATGCCCAGGATCATTGTGCAAGGTGTAATTTCTCTGTATTGGTTCAATAGCTGAAATGCATCCCTACATGATGAAACTGGGGCCATAGAAAAGAAATGTCTTTTTTGTGAAAGATGTCTGCATCCCCATTTTTTATATGGAGTACGTGTGTTAAACCAAACAAAGCAAGTAACTATTGTAGAAATTGGCTGCAATCCTATATCTACTCTCCTTGGAATAAGAGCAGCTGAACTGGATGGGACTGCAATGTTAGAAGATAATTTTATCTTGGAAGGATTTCTCTACAGATGTGAAACACTAAGGATCATTAGTATTAACTCAGAACTCACTATTTCAAAACAAGGGCATGACTGTCTCTATCTGCGGTTAACCAGATGAAGGGGGGGGAGATATTTTAAGGAAGCTGATTAGCTGATAAATAGCCAGTGGTGTGTATTGCTAGTTTCCCTGAGAAGCTAATGATGCATGATCAAAGCTGGTTTGGTCAGACGTGTCCACTGGGTGTGGTCAAAAAAAGTCAAAATGGTGGTCATGAAATGTAATTTAAGCTCTGCTTGTTTTTTTTAATGTGCATTGAAGGGCTGACAGGTCCCAGTATAAATGGCAATGAGAAAAGGGTCAAAATAATTTCAAAAGTATCTTTCATTATGTAATACAGTTATAGTTATTATAAACTAAACCTTTTCTTCAGTGTAAAGCCATTTTTAAAAGCAGCTTACAAACATCACATGAAAATAACAATGAAGCAACAGATATAACATTAGGCAAAAATAAATAAATGCAGTAGTAAATTAGAAATGTTGTCCCAGCGCTAGAACAACAATACCAGGTGAGTATCTCAGAGGAGATTATAGAATAGAAGAGGTCACGTAATGGAGAAAGCTTTCAATTAAAAACTGAAAGAAGGGGGTGCAATTATATTGCCAAACCCATTCTTAACTACTGCACGATATTGGCCAGGCTGCTTTAACTGCTTGATAAAATAACATTTGTTTTAAAAGCTATCATTCAAAATATTATTCACCATTTTTTTTATTTGAAATGTCCTCAGTTTAGGCCTATGGATTTCTAAGGGTGATGGATTAACTTTTATTCAGTAACTTCAACATGGCCACTCCAAACAGGGTCCCTTAGACATTTAAATAGATGTGTGACATCAATTTATAAGGATGAGCAACTGGCATAACAGTCAAAGTGGATCCAGACATGTAATGTGAATTGGAAGGTATTTTAAAGGTCATCAGGTCCATTCCACAACTTAATTGCATTAGTCAGTTTGTTGCTCATGATTTACGTTGCATTGATTTCAAGAGGAACTAAGTACAACTAATTTACCCTAATTCTACTAATTTACCCTGGTTCAAGAAGTATTTGCATTGGATAATCAGCAAAGAAAATAAGTGAAGTACACATAGTTTTAGGAAGGGTTGTTGAGAATGTCGTGGGCCTATCATTTTAGACTGCTCTAGACAATACTAATTATCTAGACCCATGACAGTTTGATTTCAGATGGGGGACATCGGACAGAAACCATACTGATTGCTCTCAGGGATGACCTATGGTAGACTTGGAAGGAGAGAATGTGACCATCCTTGTCCTCCTAGATCTCTTTGCAGCTTTTAATACTGTCGATCATGTATCCTTCTGGGCTCTTTGTGAGCATCAGGCAATGAAGGTGCTATTTTATGGTGGTTCTGCTCCTACCTGAGAGAAGTGGTCCAAGTGGGGGAGAGAGGGGAGACCTAAAGGCACTCCATTAGCAGGGTGCCCCAGGGCTCAGTTTTTTCTCTGTCCTATTTAGCATCTACCTGTAATGGCCTGTGAGAATAACCTTAGGAGACAGTAGAAAAAGCCGCAGCTAGACGTAGTCTGATAAATGAAATCTGAGTCCAACGGAGGGATGAGGGTGGAGAAAGCATCTCAGAAGGGACCCTGCCTAGTTCTCTGGAAAGTAAAGTCAGGGGAGGGTAGAAGGGCTTTCAGACTTGCAAGACTCTATTACTGTAACCTGACAATAAAGGTAGCATTAGTACTCACAGTTTTGGTTTCCTATCTAGACTACCTCAAAGGGCTGCCATACATGAAGCCATTGGGAGAGGTTAGCCATTTGTTTAGGGTAAGGTAGCATCTACATAGTGATGATACTCAGTTGTACATCTGTACCCTGGCCTCAGTGAGAGATGCAGTGGAGGCCTTGATTCAGTGCCTGAAGACTGTAAGGACAGAAGCTGGATAGAGAAAAACATGTTCAGATTCAATCCAAGTAAGATGGAGTTGCTTTAATTAAGAAACCTATCAGTTCTAGGGTTGTACCAACTTTGAGTCTTGATGGAACTATACTTTCCAGAGAAAGAAGACTCACAACTTGGGGATTTTCCTGGATTCTTGACCCCTACTTAAGGAGAAGATAGAAACAAGACACCCTGAAGATGGTCACTCAAGTCCTTGCTATCTTTCAGTTAGATTACTGTAATTAGCTCAACATGGGTTGTCTTTAAAGGCCTCCAAGAAACTTCAGCTGTGCAGAATGGAATGGCCTGGATGCTTACTGCAATACTGTCACATTGCTTGTTGTGGGAGCTGCATCAGTTATCAATATAGTTTCAAGTGCAATTCAAGGTGCTAATGACTATACCTAAAATTCTATATGACTCAAGGCCTGGGTAGCTGATTGCCTTCCCAGGTAGTTTCTGCCACCTAACCCAGACATCCAGGGAGGGTTCCCATCTGCCAGGGGGTTTGGTGGGGGGAGGCCCAGTGCAGGCATTCTCTGTGGAAGCGCTCCTCTCCTAATGGAACAGCCTGCCCCCAGAAGGAAAGATGGCCCCTACTCTCATGACCTTCTGGAAGCTGGTAAAAACCTGGTTCTTCTAGAGGCCTACAGGGGTTAGTTGTGAAGCCTTGGCACCTACTGTATATTAGTCAATGCATTAATGGAATATTTAATTTATAATGTATTGTTGTAATTTATTATTGTTTCATTACGGTTGTTTTTACTATGTTTTTAAACATCTGTAAACTGCCTAAAGTGCCTCCAGAACAAGGTGCGGATAAAATCATATGTATTAATAAATAGTAGAATGGAGGCCTAATGGCAGGATTGACAACTTAAAGAAATTGGGTCTGGGAGCAGAAGGTAGGGCCTTGGAAGAATGCACTGCATATATTTTTCCATCTGCTTGTATAGAACTTATGTACAGTATCTCATTTTCATGGGTTCAAATGTGTAGAAGGTCATCACGTTTTCAAGGAGACTGGGCAACATTTTAACTGGCTCAAAGTTTGTAATTATATTTGCAATACTGTGAACCCATCACACTATTCCCTTTCAGGAAACTTCATGCAAAGTATAGAAAAGGAGCAAGAAATAGTAATGCAAAGAAATTAAAGACATGAGATTAAAAAAATTAGAAAGGGAATTTTGAAAAATCTAGTGTATGTTCCACTATGTATTTCTATAGATTTACTATGGTGCAAAACATCTTTTCTTCCACCACATCCCTACATTACTTCATAGATCACTTTTTGTTTTAGTTAATTTCATTCCAAAAGACCCTTCTGCCTTGCGTTACCCTATCCTCGCTCATATACTCAGAAATATATACATTAGTTACAAATGCTGAAATGAGACTCTTTTAAGATGTGCATCTGGCAAAGGGCCTGGAAACTTGTCATGTGCTTAACTGCTGCTTATTTGAAAGAAGAATGAGGGTTAACATCTGACTGCTTCTCCACACACTGAGCAAGGCAAAGAGGGAAACATAATGAGGGAAACAGTCTTAAGAGCATTAAAGCGGCAACCTGAAAGAGCAAAAGTGGTTCTTCCATGTGCATTGGATGTCTCAGTTTGAAACAAAGTTACAGCAGGAAAAAAATCAACCACAATGTTTTGCTTTCTTGCTATGCTCATTTTCCAGTCAAATGATTGAGCTGGCATGATTTCTTTCCAAAAAGAGCTATAGTGCCTGAAGATTAACTAAATGGTGAATTTTCAGACTCGAAATTTTTCTTTTTGTTAAACTATTCAAAAGGAAGGGAAAGGGAAAGGGAAAGGGAAAGGGAGCTGGCCAGAGCAATGATATTCCAGAGGTAGAAAGGCGTTCCTCACATCAGTAAATTTCAGCAAAAAGAAAGGTAACATTTAAAAGAGTTAAGCAAGCACTAACTAATCCTTTGAACATCTCAAAATGGACCTCTCCAATTTGAGGGACATGTTCAATCATTTTGCACCTGTGTGGATGGTAGTATACATTCTATATATACTATACAAAATATTTCATCCTGAGTTTAAAACTTTTTTGGAATGTTTCTGAAATTTCTCCAGATTAATAAAACGATAAAATCCAAACATTCAACATGAAGACATGTTATCATGAGTGTATGTCTCTCTACATAATTTTTTTTTAAAAAACTACTCATTACCTACAACAGGGTTCTTCAACCTTGTCAACTTTAAGACTGGTGGACCTCAATTCCCAGAATTCCCCAGCCAGCCTTGCTGGCTGGGGAATTCTGGGAGTTGAAGTCCATCTGTCTTAAGGTTGCCAAGGTTGAGGAACCCTGACCTACAAGATACTGCATTAAATGTAGAAAAATGAAGGGTGTTCCCAAACTAGAGGAGGGTTCTGTTGTGCCAAGTTGTTTTTACTTCATTCATTTAGTGGTTGGCACTGTGTGCATTTTCCACTGCTGAGCCTTTTGAGTTTTCCTATTATTTCTTCCATCATTTCCTTTCCAAAATGAAACAAAATGAAAAACCCATTAAATCCATTATATCAGCTATATGAATTGGTTAAATAAATAAATAAAATTAAACAGAAAAAGACAGAAAGGTTGCAAGGTGTTCTTTGCACAGTTGTGCTAGAAGCCATTTGCCTAGAAATATCCAACGATCATGGCATTTCTTCTGCTGTGCAGTCTGGATACTATTTGGAGGTGGGAATGGTGGAACTTACTATATCAATTTTCCCCAGTCTGGCTTTAAATTCCTATAATTCCCAGTTGCCAATATTGTCGGCTGGGTTAGCTGTGAATTCTGAGGTATCCAATGGAGTAGAAAGGTAGAGTATAAATTGAACAAACAAATAAATCAACACATCTTAGGGTATCCTATCGGCTAAGTCTGTCCTATACTCTTTGGAACAAAGGTCAATTAAAATAAAGGAAATTATTGGAAAATCAGACATCTGATTTCCATATCAAATCACGTGGGTAGGTACTCCTGGAGACATATAGGAGTGTCCCATATCACATTTAGACAAATACTAGTTCTGTGAGATCAAATCTCCACCCTGCTTGAAACTGCACCCATTGGTGGCAGTTTGCTGTACCTTGCCAACATGGGTGTGATAAATTGTAAACTAGTAGTTTATATTCTTGCACTTTTGTTGCAAGTTATTTGAACTTTATGCAAGAAAAGTACTCTTACAGATAAACATGGGTGGAAGAAACAAAGTGTCTACCGCTCTTTTGTCTTGGTGGAGATAAGATAATCTTGGCTTCCCTTTTCATAGTAAAGCTGTAATCTGCAGAGGCCAAGTTAAATTTCAGTGCTTGAAAAATGTACTTGGCATAAATATTTCTTGTAAATCTTTTCAGTGTGAGAGAAAATCAAGATCAAGGTAGACAGATACTTTCAAGCAACCTCATAAATAGCTGTTAAGAAATAAACCATAGAACACTGCAGGATGGCAGGGTGGGCATCCAGATCAGGATGTGAGAGTGGGCTCTGTAACCCTTCACTCTTGGGGTATTCCTGGATTGAATCTGGCAGTCATGCAATAAAAGGAAGGTCATCTTGCTGTCTTCATTTTCATGCTGTGAGCTGCTCGGAATTGATTGGAGTCAGGTGGTGTCCAGCTTGAATACATACATACATACATACATACATACATACATACATGCATACAACTTCAGATGAAAATGAATGCCAAACACCAAGCAAACCCTCCCCTCTAATTTTGATGAGAAGTGCAGTGGGGGTTGGGGGGAGCACTAAAGCCTGATCTGAATTCAGTCCTCATGTCTGTCTGTCTGTCTGTTTGTCTCTCTCTCTCTCTCTCTCTCTCTTAAATCTATGCAATTGCTCGTTGCATGACTGCCATTGCACTTAGCCCAACCACAAGGAAATAAGCACACTCAGTGAGCTTACTATTTTATATAATACAAATACTGATTTTGCAATCCACTGTGCTGGAACAGAAGTGCTTGACAAAACTAATGCCTTGTTCGTATACCTGCATCCACTGCTATGATAGTCAGTGATGCCCCAGAAAGAGGAGGAAAGGAAACCCTCCAGCTAATCCAAGTGCCATGATCCTGCTCTGGGATTCTCCCTGGAGATGAGGGTGCTCATGCTGCACCACCAAAATGAATTTTATGACCTGATGTTTAGGGAATATGAATTGCAATTATGTTAACTAGCTTGGTACTTTGCATGAGAAAGACCTCTTGGAAATTAGTTGTAGAAAAATAGGAAGGCAGGTGGTTTCCTTAACAGTAAGGGAATTATCTTAGAAATAGTTCCCTCAGAACACAAGAAAATTGTTTCAGTGTCCAAGGCTGAAAGCATGTGTTTCTAGATGTGTATGCCCACACTGCACTGTACTGCTTATTGAGATTCTTCTGAAAAGGCCACGAGACAATCTGGGGCTACCACATGTTATCCACAATATCACAATGACAGCTGAATCAGGTGCACATCCAGTGACACCCTAGTCTATGTTGTTGCACATGTGCATGTGAAAGGAATCTTTCACAAAATCTTATCTCTGAACTTAAAAAAAAAAAAAAACCTTTCTCAGCCAATATAGGCCTATATATGCAGGAAAGACTCAGATTCTCAGCTTGGAATGTGCATGGGTTTCTGTTTTAGACCTTTAAACCTAATATAGACTAACAGGCAAAAGAGTTATTGTTGGACCAGTTGAAAATGAGATCCTCATTTCCTTTCCTGCCATCTCAACTCCTTCCATGCATCGAGGAAGAACGTGTCTGCTAGAATGCTAAAGCTAGCACAACTTCTGTCAGTAGGACTTCCTGGGATCTTAGTGGGACTTGCTCCCTCTATCTGTCCTTTTGCATCAATTTCTTCTTTGCCTCCATTTAATTCCCATCACACTTCTGGGTAGGAATAGAAATGACTGGCACTATTTCATCTGCTCATTCCCTTTGGCTTTTAATGTTTTTCCCAGAAGATAGCTGTGGGGACTCAGGGAAGGAGATGCAATAGACAAGAAGAGGGAGCTTCTGAGGTCAGTAATGGGTCCTCTAATAAAACAGGTTTGGCAGCGCCCAACATTACCAATCCTTACCGCCTACTCTAATCTTCATCCATTTTATTATGTAAAAGCTATATCACTCAAAGTGAGAGATGCACTTTTTTTTCAATCTTCTTCTTCAGTATCTGCTCTTATAAAGTCCTCTCTACCGTTAGAGATCCTGGTGCCATTTTCACTTCAGATTTCAATAGCTTATGTTGTGTGGACAACTTCAGCTTCAGCATTCATTTCTCTGCACTTTCCACACAACATAAAGAAACAGTTGTATGTTCCTTTGAGGATTACATGCATGATTGCCGCTTCAGTACTGCTGTTAATCTACTCTGGCATTCCTCACTTGCTCCAGGGGTCACTAGGGTGTGTTTCTGTTGAGACTAATAAAGAGGAAGCTCTGGGTAGGGCAGAGGTAAATACCTGGGTTGCTTGCACAAGAGAAGAATATATTTTAGCAACATTAATCCTGCTTTGGATCTTCCTGCCTATTAATACTCAGAATGAAAGAACAGTCCTAAGTGTTTCATAGATAAATGGTGGTACAATAAATTCCAGGCTTTCTGTGCTAGATTTAAACCTCTGGGGTTTAACATTGGCACAGTTTAATGCTTTAGCTTGATGCTGGCCAATGGAAATGATTCCTTTAGTTAGCAGGTACAGCTTTGTGCTGCTTTGCAGGGGAATGGAATATTTGGCTGTAAATCAAGGGCAGCTATATCATCAGGAAACAATGTAAGGCAGCCACGTTAGACATATTCTGAATAGTTGCCATGTTCTGTCTCTCATATCTGAGTAGACAAAGAAAGAAAGACAGAGCAAGAGCTCTGTACTAGAACAAGGTATGATTTTGATGTTTCATTTGAGGTATGCAGACTTGCCCTCCAAAGCCAATCTTAGTACACTGTTGCAACAATTTCAGCATAGTCTGAATGTTTGCAAACAATTTTTACAGATGTCCAATTGGGACACAGGGGCTAAAGCAGGAATCTATCATTCACAGGTTGTTTTAAGTTGTTCCAATGGGTGGACTTTCAGATACAACTCCCATCATCCTTCAACATTGACCATACTGATTAAGGCTGAGAAGAGTTGAAACTCTAGAACATCTGGAAAGTCACATGTCATACATCCCTGCTTACCCCATCTTGGTCATTGTCTACATGACGATTTTCACAATGATTGGAAGAACAAAGTAGACCATATCGTGTGAATATTTGATATTAATTGCAAAAGATCTCTGCATAAAGTTAGTACCTCTGACTTTTTCAAGAATACTCCCACTAATTTTGAAGGCTTCAAAGCCAAACTAACCGTAACCTGAGAAACTCATATTACTATGTCAATCACCGGTTACTGGATTCTCATCCACTCGGCCCTTGCTTTCCTTCCAATATACTTCTAAGAATACTCTCTTTGCAAATGATTTGAAATGTACAAAACTACTTGTTCCCCAATTCCTTCAACCTTTGGAGCTCTTGAGAATGCACTCAAATAGTCATAACTGATAAGCAAAATATTGTGCTGATGAGCTGTTTGTCCAAGAAGGGTGCATTCCACGTCCCGTCTGCTCAGGAACTTCTAATGTTACCTCTTATTTGCCAGATGTATTCTGTTGCCTTTATTTAGCACCTGGCTCTGGTTGCTGGATTTTGGGGGTCTAGTAGTGATCATACTAGATCCTACCCTTTCATTTCTCATAGGAAATTTAAACATCAAGAGTTGAAATACCTCCAGGTTAAGTTAAGTCCTTTGCCCTCATAAAAATGCAGTCTCTGCTCCTGGAGGATATGGGAACTTCAGGGAGCCAAAGAAACAATTTCAGCTTGCATGGAAGAAATTAAAGCAAGGCTTTTCTGCCATCATGAGGAGCTCTCCTTTGGAGCCATTTTAGTAGTGCCTAATACAGGGGGAGGTAGCTCTGCAATTGCTTGTTATGCAAATATGAACTCTGCACAATAATTCCCAGAAGTCTCTGTTTCCTTTTCTCTGGTGCTCCTAACTCAAAAATGACACAGGCCTGGAACAGCAAAGAAAGAAGGCATTTCCTTTTGGAAACTTTCTTGTGGCAGGGAAATACAAAGAAACAATGACTGCATCAGGAACACTGTGTTACATGGCAAGCTTGGAGCTTGAAAGAGATACAAAGAAAGAGCCATTGATTAATGTGCACAGAGACATGCGAGTGCATGGAAATCTCTTCAGATGGATAGGTTAGTTCAAGTAAGAGGAGTAGAGAGCACTTGAAATGAAGTGGCAATTATTACACAGTGTGGTGAAAAGACATCAGATTCAGTGCAGTTTCAGATTGCAGCTTGGGAAAAAGTGCATTTTTTTAGGTTTACAAATCAGCTCAAAGTACAGGCTTGTTTTGATAAATGAACCCATGAAATCTGGTGAATACAATCTTGGTTGCAAATATTCATTCTCGCTCTCTTGGATGATTGTTCTCAAAGGCCTTACACACAAGTCCATTTTCAGGCGAGTCAGCTGCAGCAGCCTCAGTGATAGTGTGCTTTGTTATTTCTTTGCTTCTCCTCTGAGCTGTGGACAAGAGAGATGGAGAGTCCACTCTGCGCTGATTGAGCATGTTTCATGATTGCATTAAAATTAAGAGTGGCTCTTCCTTATCTCTCAAAGACCCTCTTCTTCAGGGCAGCCATACAATTAAGCAGAATACAGTAGAAGCTTCAAGAGAGTGGCAAAGACTGTGTTCTCTACGAACATGGCAGTGACAGTCCCCCACTAAATCATTCTTCCTAAGCCACACATCATTTCACACCAGGATCTGTTAAGGGTATCCAAAATTTATGAGATCAGAGGGGCCAGTGCTCACAGGCAATGTTTTTCAGTTGCGCGCCCTTTATGAAATTCTGTCCCTTTGGAAGTTAGGCTAGCACCCTTGTTGTTAGTCTCCCAAAAGCGACTTAAGTCCACAATCTTTCAAAGGGCATTTGAGGAATGAATAGTCACCATTGCACTTTAGTGCCTTGAACTAATATTGTGATATTATTTTTATTTTATTAATATTATATTCTATTTTAGTCTTGCTTTGTTTTAAAGGTGTCAACTGCTGGGAGTAATGTTTTGACTCTTGATATATAGGAATAAATGAAATCAGAGGGCAGACTTGTGTGCTACTAAACCCACCCTGGGCATCCTAAAAGGAAGTTTGATGTCCTCACATTCAGATCTATTCTCAATGTTTAACTGAGGTTCAGTGTAAAGACCTATCAGAAAGAAAGGGTGCCATCTTGTCCTTCACCGTGTCTTGGGAAAACCCTGCTCATCTTGCCTGCTGGTTGCACATGGCAGGGCAGGAAAAGGTTGTACATAGTTCCTCAGATGCGCCATAAACAAAGCCATGTTCATGGGTGGAATTTCTCAGATTGCCAGATGCTGATCACTGCAGGGGGAGGAACAGCTAGCAATAGTTATTATCTTAAAAGCATAAGAGAAGCCAAGGGCTCCTCTTTTCCAGTATCCTGCTTTCCACAGCAGCCAGTCAGTTGCTTTGGTGAATCTCGCACCACAGACAAGCCAAGAGTTTAATTCCTCCTCCCACACATACCCCATAGCAACAGATATTCATGCTTTCACTGATCTTGAGATAATTCATACCCTTTGTTATTAGTAGCCATTGGTCTGCTAGCCAAATGTAATTTCTGATGTTCTGATGTTGTCCTAATTTCCAAACCAAGTGCCCTTAAAGCATGCTGTGATTTTTCTTTGCCGAAGATAGAAGCCCCGAGACTCCTGTCATCTCAGAAACATGATAGCCTATGGCCTCATAATGACTGGAGTCATGGAATCTATTAAGAAAGCAAGAAAAAATGGTTTTCTGAAGTGAAGCCGACATTTCAAAGCCCTTTTTCGTTTCCAAACATGAGCAAATCGCTGGCGAGAAATAGGAGAAAAATGAAATCATTTTCTCTAGGAACAAGCAGACTAAGTATGTGAGCCATTGCCTTAGAGGAAATAGCATGTTGCAATTATCCCTGAGGGTATTATAGAGTGCATGAAACAGGACCTTGATCATGTAAATAAAATTCAGCTCTGCCACTGCTGCTACCAAGGCTTTTCTTGACCAAAAACAAAAAACTACATGGTGCTTTGCAGTGCTTATGGTATTTACACTGTCAGTAACTCAGTGCAAAAGGCCAAGTTGCTTCCTTTTTAAAAAAGGGGAACAGAAGCAACCCTCACCGATTGCAAAAGGTGACAAATGGGCTTCAAACTGCTGAAGGTGGAACTAGATATAACTTTAAGGGTGACTTTGCCATTAACACATAGGCTTTCTCAAAGGCAAGTGAGATCAGCTGAGAAGGCTAGTAATTATTGGGATTGTATCAGGCAAGTAGGAAGAAATTAATGATTTCTTCTCCTGCAGCAACCTTGAAGAAAGTTAGTACGTGCTTGAGGGGAAGGATCCCAATGTTTGAAGCCCCCACGTGACATCAACTTGGATGTTTTGAAGTGTGCCCTCAGAATTTCCAGGCACATCTAGAAGGCACCCGTTTGAGGAAGGCCACAGTAGAGAAAGCAAACATCCTCCCTCTTTTCTCTAAGAAGAAGCAACGTGGGCACACGTTTGCCTGCAGATATTTCCACTGGTGATTACCAGGCTCACTGCCCCACCTTTTTAGGCTCTTAATAAGAAAATAAACAGAAAGTTGGTATATTGAAAAACAAAGCATCAGCCTCTAGTATCATCATTTTCCAAGAATAATGTTGGGCCCCATATAGGCTTCATAGGCATTTGTAGAATATAAAAAAATACCGTACTGGGAATAAATCCAGACCCCTTTAAAAAAAAAATGTACTTGCTAAATATACATGACTGTCTTTAAAAATATATGAATGTTTCAGAGGACTCTGAATGAAACAGTTTATTTGGACTCATTTCAGTCAGAATTCAGGTCAGAGTATGGGACTGAGATGGCATTGATCGTGCTCTTGGATGACCTCTGTCAGGAGCAGGATTTGGGTAGTGCATCTATCCTTGCTCTTCTTGACCTCTCAGTGGCTTTTGAAACCATTGATCGTGGTATCCTTCTGGAAGATTGGACTTCCAGAGGGATACCACGATCAATGGTTTCAAAAGCCACTGAGAGGTCAAGAAGAGCAAGGATAGATGCACTACCCAAATCCTGCTCCTGACAGAGGTCATCCAAGAGCACGATCAATGCACCTGGATTGGAAGATTGGACTTCCAGAGAGGTGGACTGAAGATGGGAGTTGGGGGTGGGTGGCACTGAGTTTGTGTTGGTTCTCCTCCTTCTTCCAGGGCTGGTTCCAGTCAGTGTTGATAGGAGGAGAGAGGTCCAACCCACAGCCCCTACTCTGTGGAGTGCCTCAGGGCTCAGTCCTTTCTCCTCTCCTGTTTAACATCTACATGAGGCCAATGGATGAGGTGGTCTGACAGTTTGGGGTGAGGTATCACCAGTATGCTGATGATACCCAGCTTTATATCTCTACCCCAGACTGCCTAAGTGATGCCGTGAATGTCCTGTCCCAGTGCCTGAAGGCTGTGGGGACCCGGATGGGGAGCAACAGGCTTCAGCTCAACCCAAGCGAGACTAAGTGGCTTTGGGTGTTTGGAACTTCCAGTGCTAAGGATTTTCCATCTTTGGTCTTGGATGAGGTAGCACTGCTTCAGATAGACCCTGTGTGCAATCTGGGGATCCTCTTGGACTCATGGCTTCTTCTGGAACAGCAGGGGGCAGTCGTGGCTGAGGGCCTTTGCACCCTTCGGGTTGTGCACCAGTTGCACCCATTCCTGGACTGGGAGGCCCTGCTCACTGTCACTCATGCCCTTGTGACTGCCTGTCTGGATTACTGCAATGCGTTCTACATGGGGCTGTCCTTGAAGAGTATTCCAAAGTTTCAACTGGTGAAGAATGCAGCTGCATGGGTAATAAATGTTGTTGATTATTCAGCACATGTAACACCACTATTCTGTGAGCTGCACTGGTTGCCAGTGTGCTTCCAGGTGCAATTCAAGATGCTGGTCACCACCTTTAAAGCCCTTCATGGCTTGGGACCAGGTTACCTGAGGGACTGTCTTTTTCCATTTGTTTCTACCTGTTCAATCTGGTCTGGCAGGATGGGCATGCTCCAAGTCCTGCTGGCCAGGGAATGCTGACTGGCGGGGCCAGGAAATGTGCTTTTTCTGCCATAGAGCCCGCCTATTGGAACATCCTCCCTCTGGATAACAGGATGGCCCCGACCTTCCTGGCCTTTGTAAGGTTCTAAAAACCCTGTTATATGCCTGGGCCTAGGGCCCCAAGTGTGTGAAGAGTTCCATCTCCTGGCTGTGTTAACAACCATGGATTATAACATCCTCCTTGGCTGCTGCATCTACTTTAATTTTTGTAATGTCATGGTAACTTGTTTTAATTTGTTTTATGATTGTTCATTGCCCAGAGTCACTTGTAGTGAGATGGGTGTCCATACAAATTAAATGAATGACTAAATAAATAAAAACATACATAAATATGCTTTTTTCCTCCCACAGCCATTTCAACAAAGGGCAGATAACTTAGAGGATTTCTGCCATCTTTGCATCCCACTTTGGATATGGGATTGGGATCTCCACTTTCAAGGAGAACACCAGGAATTGCTTTGAAATCCTGAACAGCATTATAGGAAACTACTGTAGAGGAACAACGGCATGAAATCAAAAATGTTGTTATGGAGGAATGTGAAAAAAGACCGCCACACATCAAGAAACAGACAAAAGCAAACTGGATGTCAGAACAAACTATGGAAACTGCCAAGAAGAGAAGAGACGCCAAAGCCAAGAAAGACAAAAGTCACAGGAAGGAACTTCACTAATTTCAGAGAGCTGTTAGAACAGACTAGAAGCAATATTACAACAGCATCTATAAAGATATCAACGATGGAAACAGACGTGGAAAAACAAGGGAAGTCTTCCAAAAGATTTCCAACCTCTGAAGGTGGTTCCAGTTTGGTATGCTAAAAGATGTCAATAGATAGTTATTAACTGGTTTAAAGAAGATCAAACAAAGATGGAAGAAGTATACTGAAATTCTGTACAATAGTGATAGCAGCAGCCAAGATGTCTTAAAAGATTTTGCCTATTTATAAGAACCTCTAGTAGAAGATGAAGTTAGATCATCTGGTCATTAGTCACAGGAACTGATGGAATATCTATAAAAATAGGGCAAGCAACAGCAGAAGAATCAGTAAAGGTTCTTACCAAACAATGCTAGTAAACATGGAAAATGACACAGTGGGCAAGAAATTGGAAAAGGCCAGTCTATACCAATATCAAAGAAAGAAGACTTAACAGACTGTGCAAACTATCATCCAATATCCTTATTTTCACATCCTAGCAAAATGATGCTTAGGCTCATCCAATGCCCAATATATATATAAGGGAGCCTGAATTGGAAGAAGAGAAGTGTGGTTTTAAATTGGAGGAACAAACAATCAATAACCTGTGCTATGCTGATGACATTACTCTGAAAGCTGAAAATGCAAATAATCTGTAATCTCTACTAATGAAAATCAAGAAGCACAGTGGGACCAGATTAACTATAAAAAAGACCAAAGTAATGACAATGGGTACAAGAACCAACCTTAAAATTGACAGCGAAGATAGGATTTTTTAGGATTGACTGCGAACAGTAAAGGAACCACCAATTAAGAAATACACCACAGACTAGCACTTGGTGGAGTAGCAATGAAGGCCTTGGAAGCAATATTCAGATGCCAGGATGTGCCTATACCTACAATACTCAGATACTATGACATGTCTATATCTACAAAGAACAAAATTATTCACACCATGATTTTCCCTGTGACACTCTATGGAAGCAAAAGTTTAAGAAGCAGGATAGAAAGAATATAGAGGGTTTTGAATTTTGCTATTGAAGAAGACTCCTGAGAATACCACAGATAGCCAAGAAAGCAAACAAATGGATCATAGAACAGAGTAATCCAGAGTTCTCAGTCATAAATGACAGGCTCAAATTATAATATTTTAGGCATATTGTGTGAAGACCAGCTTTCTTGAGAAGTCTATCATGCTGGAAAAGGTGGCAGGAAAGAATAAAAGAGGACAATCAGCAGCAAGGTAGATGGACTCAATAACAGTGGTGATGGGTACACCATTGCAAGACATGAAGAGGCAGATTGGGCACAGATTATCCTAGGGAAAGTCTATCTATGTGGTCACTAAGAGTCAGTGCTGACTGATTTTATTTATTTCTTTATTAACTAGATTTATAAGGCTGCTTAACTCAAACAATGTGACTCTGGATGCTCTATAACAACAAAACACAAACAAATCAAACTATATTATGTTAACATATATACAATATAGAACAGCTTTCTTAAAGGTGAGCAGAGCTGGGAAGGGAGATCATTCCAGAGAACAGGGGCAGCCAGAGAAAAGGTACACTTCCTAGGTCGCATAACATGACAAGATTAAAAGAACCTAGAGCATGCCCTCTCTGTGGAAGCATATGGAGTAGGCAGACATTTGTGGGAAAAGGCAGTCCCGCAAGTAACCTGGGCCTATGACACGTAGTGCTTTAGAACTGATAACCAGCACCTTGAATCATACCTGGAAGCCTACTGGGAGTCAGTGCAGCTTGCAGAGTAGCAGTGTTACATGGGCAAAGCAAGATGTGCCCATAGCTATACATACCACTGCATTCTGGACCAGCTGAATCTTCCGGATGGTCTTCAAGGGCAGCCCTATATAGACCACATTGCAGTAGTCTAATTGGGAGGTGACTAAGGCATGAGGGACCATTAGAAGGCCCCCAGTCCAGCAATGGGTATAATTGGTGCATAAGACACAACTGTACAAAGCTCTCTCCCAATCCCCAGACATAGCTGCCACCTGGTCTTCAAACAATTAACAGGTATTGCTTCACAGTCTGTGCTTTTTGGCTTTGTACAGTGCCATTCAAAACATGTCATGATGACATCAGAATGATGACACACTGTCATGATATTATCATGCAAATGACACCATTGATTACTTACATCATGTCTGCCCAGAGTTGCAGACATATACATTTAATTAATAAATAAATCTGATACAGCTGTGTATATTGCATCATTTGTGTCATGTGCCCATGGCTTTACAATGTTATTTAGCTGGCCATGGTGGAAAACAAGATTCTGTCTAGGTGGGCCTCTTATTCAACAATTTTTTTTTCTCTTGCTGTCTCTGCATAGCCAAAGGGCCACCAACCAAACAAAATGGGTGGGTTCACAACCAGTTGACAATTCTGTCCTGAACATAGATGAGACAAGGCTGGGTCCTGCTGCTATTATTCCACTCTTTGCCCTTCATACATCCACTTTTGAGATATGTTGTATACAATGACTTTATAGTACTATCTTTTACATTATTACTAGGTTTACAATCCATAGATATATGGACAAGAGTTTATTTCTTTATTTTTATTAAATGTTTAGGCCACCCAACTCCCAAATGACTGGACAGCTAACAATTAAAAACCAACATATAAAAGAATACAACCAACCAGAAGAGCAGAAAATCAAAAAGCAGGCCAGACCACAACAAAACAAAAAGGGGGCTCTACAATCACCTTGTCCCCAAGGCCTGGGCGTTTTCAAAAGGATGGAAATCCTGACTGCAATCTGCAGCTTCTCTTTATTTCCTCCCTCTTTTGTTATACTTCCATCCCACCTTCATTCTCAACATTCTCATTAATGACAAGGAGTCTTATATTTTGCTGCCAACACATCTAAGAAGGCACCAGCTTTCATGGATTTGGTCCATTTCATCAGAAAGGTCTGATGGATTGCAGTTCACCAAAGTTTATACTACTGTGTCATAAATGGGTTCATCTTTAAGGGTATTACAAGACTCTAACTGTCTTTGGAAACTGTTACAACCCCCAGCACTGTTGAGCAGCTAAAAAGTGAGGACATGCCTAATGAACTGGATACAGCTCCCAGCCCTCCCAAGTTGCCCCACCCCTATGAGTATACATACAGTAGATGCATACCATTTCCTGGAGCTCCTGATTTATACCATCATAAAGATTTAATATTTAAAGAGCCATATCAGTCATCACTACTTTTGCTGCATCATGGCTATCCCTCTGGATTCACTTTAATTTTCTTCCTGACAGCCCCTTCTCAAAATGTCTTGCTGCCACAGTTGTAATGCAAACTTCCACCAGGGAGAGTTCAAGTTTTATCCTCTCTTGGCTGATGGTTTTCTCTTTGTTTACCTAAGCAAAAGAAACCAATCTCTCAGGTCCATCGATATGGACAGAAAAAAACCAAAGGGTCGTAGCTGCTCCTTTTTGGTGATACAGCTTACCAAGTCATTCTTATAATGTTCAGCCACCATATTCTTCACTGCATTGTGGGAAAAATGCCCACTTTAAATAAGGAACCAAAGCATTGATGCAACAACGTACTGTATCGTTTGTTGGCACACACAATTCCAGTGATCACTTTTGGCTCCTGGCCAAAAGAATGCCAAAGAGCCCCAAACTAAGCAAGGTTATGGGTCATATACCCCAGAAATGTTACATAGAAATGATAAAGAAAGCAATGTAAATCCTACTATGACATGTACAGCCCGGAATGTAATGCCTGACAATACTGTGGGATTACCTTACTATGGCTATCCCAGCACCTCTACATTCTTCTCTACTAACTAACTAACAGGACTCTAACCCTAATGACAAATACTAACACCATGTGCCATAAACTATGGTATTTGGTACTAAATGGTAAATGGTACTAAACCCCAGAAACAAAGAGGCGCCTGAACCAGAATGGGTAATCAACATGTCCAGCCGACCACTATCCACTGCAGAACACAATATCCTCCAGAAAGGCCTCAAGTATAACATGGATAATGCTAATCAGCTAGAATTCTATGCAGCCTTAGAAGCAGCATTTAAAATGACTGAGACCCAAGAAAACATAAGGGAGACAATCATACCACAGATCAGAAGAACACAGTATCAGCACCAACTCAAAGTAGAGGACAGAGCAGCCCTCAATAGCCTAAGGAAGGACCAAACCATCATCATCCTCTCAGCAGACAAAGGCCAAACCATAGTTATTATGGATAAATCACAATACTTGCAAAAAGCCAAAAAGTTATTAGAGGACAAAGAAACCTACATCCCACTTAACACCAACCCAATACAGAAACTAGACAACCTAATCAAGAAAACACTTAACAACCTAACCAAGAAAGACCAGATCACAAAAGAGGAGCAGTGGTGGATGAAAAGCAGTGGACCCATCCTCCCACATTTCTATGGTCAACCAAAAACACACAAGCCTGGCATACCTCTCTGACCAATTGTACCTTTACCAGGGACTTCAACATACAACATAGCGAAAGAACTGACAAAAAAGCTTGGATATCTCACAGAGAACAGTGAATATTCTATCAACTCCTCACTACAGTGCCTTCAGAAAATCAAAGATGTACACAAAGATGAAGATGAAATTATGGTCTCATTTGATGTCACAGCACTCTTTACATCCATAAACCCGGAACTAGCGAAAGAATTCATATTAGCAGTACTACACAACACACCTGGCCTAACCAAATACACCCAGATCAAAATACCCAGAATCATGGACCTCATCAACCTCTGCCTCACTACCTATTTTCAGTTTGATGGACAAATATACCAACAAATCAGAGGCACACCCATGGGATCACCACTGTCAGGACTCATCGCAGAGATTGTAATGCAACACCTAGAAACCACACATACAACCCAAAGTATGGATCCAGTATGTAGATGACACCTTTGTTATAATAAAAAAGGAACAACTAGAGAAGACACATGAAACCATCAACAACATCTTCAAAGGAATAAAATTCACCAGAGAGGAAGAAAACAACAACACACTACCTTTCCAGATATCCTCATCAGCAAATTAGAAACCCAAGTCTATCAGAAGACAACCCACACTAATCAAGTTCTCCATTACCAAAGTAACAATCCTACCTCCCACAAGAGGAGCTGTGTAAGAACATTATTCAAACGAGCACAAATGCATTGCAGCAACCCAGAACAGCAGAAAAAAGAAACAGACCACCTATACAACATCTTCCAACAAAATGGATACCCATGCAACTTTATCAAAAAGTGCCTGACCACTCAACCTACTACAACACAACCAACACAAGCTATGAAAAGGATAACACCGCCATACATCAGAAACGTCTCAGAAACTACCAACAGACTATTACAGCCACATGGCATCTCCATAGCACACAAACCAACTAAAGCCCTCCAAAACATCTTAAGCAAACTGAAAAACCTAGTAGCCCAAGAATTAAAAACAGGAGTAATCTACAACATACAGTGTAAGGACTGTAACAATCACTATGTAGGACAGACAGGCAGAAGGCTTGCAGAGCGCATCCATGAACACCAACTAGCAGTCAGAAGACATGATGAAAACTCCTTAATCTCACAACACATGGACAGACTTAACCATAGTTTTAACTGGGAAACTGTCAGCATCTTAGACCAAGCTAAATCCAAAAATTCAAGAGAATTCTTGGAAGCTTGGTATTCAGACAAGGCAGCCATCAACAGGCAAGTAGAGATAAACAACATCTACACACTATTCTAAAGAGACAAAAGAAAGGAAAACAAAAGACCAGAACATTTCCTCACCAGCAATCATCACCCAGATAAGCAGAGATTAACGCCAAGACAACCACCAGACATACAAGCAGTAAACAATACCTTAATCAAGGAACTACCAGAGAAAAAAATAGAACAAAACAAAACCCCCACCCCCACCAGCACTGGCAGGGCATGCCACAATATATAAACAGAGAGCAAACTCCATCCCATTCTAGCACTGAAGATGTTACCTAGCCAGGTAATGAAACGTTTGCAAGAAAACAACCAAGCTCAGAGAACCCTAAGGACTCCACAATTCAACCCTGAGCTACACATATCCACTTCTATTGGTACAATGGTATTTATTGTGCCCATATACTGCCTCCCTTTACACCAAAGAAAAGGCAACAGTCTGCTTTCTGTAATCTGTCTCTTTTCTCTCCAGGGTCATCAGGAGGCTTTAGTTTGCCTGTTCCTTTGTATGTCTGTGCCTTTCCTCATGCTTATCCCAGGTATAGGTCATCATACATGATAACCTCCACAACTGTTACTGTCATACACAGAGCTTTTCTTTGCAGAGTTAAGTACCTCTTTCAGAAGACGAACAGCATCAAGTATAGCCTTTTAAACTCATAGGAGCCCTACAAAAAGTTAAGTGACAGGAATCATGTTTAAGCTTGACAAAATAGGTCAGAATGTACTCTTCTACTTGAAACTGTGTAGGATAGTTTAGGAGAACCAGTACTAATCATCTGGCAATCTAGATAACCCAGTCTTGTTTTATTCTTAACAGCTACATTCTTGACTCCCTCCCTCACCCAAAATAACCAAGGATATTATATCAACACATGTCTGTTATTCAGAGTTTTGAGCTCTGACCAGAGTCTTCTAATAGCTCAAGAAATCAGCATCACTGTTATCTTTTGCATGTTTGTTGAGACTCAGACCTTCTATAAAGTTTAATCCCAGATAAGTGTGCAAGGAACGGTGTCCTCGGTTGATGCTTGTTTTCAATTGTTTCTTTAGACATTCACTCCCACCTAATGGCTAAAAAAGGAAAATCTGTTTTTCTGATTTCCTCACCACACAATCCCAGAAGAGCAGGGTAAATGAACAAGCACCCATTTTGTTTCACCATGTAAATACTCCAAATGTTCTATCCAACAAATCTTGAAAGAATAAGGGGCAATACATTTTGAAAGCCAATAAAAACGTTCACAGAGTGAATCATACTCCTAAATGATAATTGGTAGAAAAAATGTTGAAACATCTCATGCTAAAGGCACAAGAACAGGCAGAGCAAGTTTTTTTTTCTCCTGCCAGTTAGCAATGTAATCCAGAAAATGTTTCTGATTCCTCTTTAATTTTATTAAATTTTTTAGAGAAAATGTATAAACAAACACAAATAGAAGACAGATAAAAAGAATAAAAGAGTAAAGCACAAATTAGTAAACAAGGGACCTAAAAATGTCAAGGTGGTTATAGATTTTTGGTATATCATTAGTTAATTATGATGAATGAGTTAATATATTCCTTTTAATGATTAAAAATCACTATTAAACTTTAAGCAAAGATTAATATGAAGAACTATGGTAAATACAAGATAAATCACTAAATAAAATTATAAGCTACAATAGATAACTTCCACAACTGTTGTCCAAACTGTTCTGTTTTAAATATCCCATAATATTGAAATATTGACTCTATACATAGAAAAACTCAAATTTTGAATGATGTACAAATCCATGAATTGAGTTACAGTCCAAAAATGGTTTCCAGTTTGAATTAAATTCTACATCAGATTTACGTTTAAGGTACAAAGTTGCTTTGGACATTGAAGCATCCAATTCCACTATTTTTGTGATACCCAAAACCATTTCATGGGCAATGAACAAAAAATACTTAAAATCACAGAGATTAAAAGAAGAGACATAGATCAAAATGCTTCTTAGATTAATGTGGTCTGAAGTATTTAAATTGGGAGAACATTTATTATTCCATCATGAACAAATACCTCAACCAGAAAATAAATATGTTATGTGATTATGTATATGCCAGTTTGTTCAGAGCACAGAAGGCCAAGTGATTCTAGTTTCCCCAGGAGGGGTCTTAACTTATTTTGTAGAGCAGAATTTGGGAAATCTGAGGGTTTATGAGAAATGATGTCCAACTTGTCAGAAAGACACCAGCTTGGGGAAGGCTGTTCTAGGAAGGGTTTCTCTGATATGCAGTCAGGTGCTAGCTTGTCTTTGTTGAATAAATCACATTAAGGTGAATAGATCACATTAAGTGAAATGTGAAAGTGGACTGATGGCCCATATATCTGCGGACTCTTTAAGTCCTTACGTGTTCTTTTTAGGAAGATAAACTCCACAAAATTAGCAGAATTACAGAGATCTGAACTGGATGCTCCTTGACCAGTAGATCTGTGGTAAGCATTGTGTCATGTTAAAAGTTGGGTAGGAAAAATATTGTGTTTGTGAGATGATTTTAGACATTAAATACTATCCCACAGCCATTTATGTAGCATCAGGAATGTTTCAAGCGGAGTTTGTATCCATTCCAGGCAGAAGTTATATAAACACAAGTCTTTATTTAAACAAGATTGCCGCTGCTATTTCTATTTATAGGTCCCTTCAGAAGGCATCCTTTCCTAACCATGATGGTTCCTAATCAGAAAACGTGTAATCAGGAACTAGTTGCTGCCTAATTTAGATAACCTACCCCTGATTTGGGCTTAAACAAGATGATCCTGCACAACTCTTTAAAACCCTTTAAAATTAAAATTGCTCATGCAGACTACATACAAACAATTGTAACAAATAAAAAATAATTATAAATAATCTATAGTTCCTGGAGTTCGAGGTTTCTGGGGGAAAGCTATCAATTTGAAGACTGTGATACATTTTTAAGCACTTTTTATTATGGCATTCATATCCCACCTTGGCTTTTGGGATGTCTCTTCATTTTATTATAATAGCAACAACTTCAAGTGAAAGATTAGGCTGTGTGGATAATTATTAACTTCACAGGTGAGTTTTTTGGCCAAATGAAGATTTGAGCATAGGTCATTCTTAATGAACACAACATATTTGGCAATGCTTCTTCAAGTAATTGAGATATTCTCAAGAGGAACTATGACAGCCCAAGAATGCCAGTCGCAGGACTCATCTTTCTGCAATTATCAATGTTTATAGGAAAATGTTCATTTTTATTTTAATGATGAATAATTCTGATGTCCTTCAAAAAACCACGGGAATTGCAACTTGGATGAATATTTATCCTGAGAGATTCTGGTGTTCCCACAAACCCTTTACTCCATACCACCTCTAAGAGCTACAATCCTAGAAATTCCTTGAGAAAACATCTATTAAATGATGTTAACTCTGGCTGGTGTGGGTCTTCCGGGCTGTGTGGCTGTGTTCTGGAAGTTTTGTTTCCTAATGTTTCGCCAGCACCTGTGACCGGCATCTTCAGAGTGCAGGAGCACAGACAGGAGCAGTTCTCTCTGTGCCCAGGGTGATGTGACCCTTTTGTGGGTATTTATAGAGATCTGAGGGGGGGAAGGGGGATTGGGGGGGTTGGGTTACTGAGTGGCTGCTTGTTTTGGTGTCTGAATCTGTGTGTATCTTCCTGGGGATTAGGCAGGGTTTTTTCTTCTATTGAATTGTTAACGAGGGGCTGCTGGGGGTGATTAGCAAGTTCATTGTGTGAACTGTTCACACGTCCTGGTGGTTGAGCTGAGTTTGTTGACCTTTTGCAGGCTGTATTTTTCAGGATTGGTAGCCAGGTTTTGTTGATTTTTAGACTCTCCTCTTTTTTATTGAAACTGTGCTGGTGTTTGTGAATCTTTCAAATATTCCTATTTGAAAACACAGAGATACTGGACAACACCAGCAGCCACTATACCAGGCTATACCGGGAAGCCATTGAGATTCACAAACACCAGCACAGTTTCAATAAAAAAGAGGAGAGTCTAAAAATCAACAAAACCTGGCTACCAATCCTGAAAAATACAGCCTGCAAAAGGTCAACAAACTCAGCTCAACCACCAGGACGTGTGAACAGTTCACACAATGAACTTGCTAATCACCCCCAGCAGCCCCTTGTTAACAATTCAATAGAAGAAAAAACCCTGCCTAATCCCCAGGAAGATACACACAGATTCAGACACCAAAACAAGCAGCCACTCAGTAACCCAACCCCCCCACCCCCAATCCCCCCCTCAGATAGGGCCACATCACCCTGGGCACAGAGAGAACTGCTCCTGTCTGTGCTCCTGCACTCTGAAGATGCCGGTCACAGGTGCTGGCGAAACGTTAGGAAACAAAACTTCCAGAACACGACCACACAGCCCAGAAGACCCACATTGTATGCCGGCTGTGAAAGCCTTCGACAATACATAGATTTTAACTCTGTAGGGCCTTTAGAATCTGATTTGCTTCTTTGCTCAGACTAAAACTACCAATAAATGCTCTCAAAACATCTAATAGTATATGGAGTGAATGGCATCATAATTCTGTTATGCTGAGAAGTAATGTTATTTCAGTTTTTTTTATTACTGAAACATTAAGCACCATAGTTCAGCTCTAAATTGCAGTTTGTCATCCCTAAGAGAATTTAACTAGAACTATCTGGATAGCCAACAATTGCTATTAGCATTGTCCAATCTGTGTGAACATGATGTCCTCTAGATGTACTGGATTTCAATTTCTATAGTCCATAGTCAGTAAGATCAAAGTCCATGTTAGCTGAGGGTTATGGGGGTTGTAGTCCAGCACAACCAGAAGAAGAACACATCCACAATGAATGTTACTGAAACACATGTTCAAGGAAATCAGGGTCTTCCCCCTTGTTCTTGGTAAATTTCTGATTTGCACTCTATCTTCTGGTTGTTCTCAGGCTTTATGTTGCCATGTGTGATGGTATGTGGGAATGACATTGGGAGACAGAAGGAAGACCTGCAGCCTAGACAATGGTCTGAAAAGAGGCAGCTCAGTCTGCGGGGGGGGGGGGGGGGAAGTATGTGAAGCACTTCAGAAGGAACCCTCCCTAGTTTTCTGGAGACTAAAAAGAGAGGAGGGGAAAAATACTTTCAGTCTTGCCAGATTCTGTTTACCTTACTATAAAGATAGTGCCAATACTTCTGGCTGTGCTTCTGTCTGGACTACCTCGAAGGGCTAACGTCATGTCATATAAAATAATGAGCTTAATAACATACCTGCACATACCAAATAAAACTGTTAAACTACATTCTGATAAGGTTCCTGCTCATCCTGGACAAGTCAGAATAGCACACCAAAACTGAAACTCTATCAGAACTCAATCCTGGGGCCAGGGCCTTTGTTCCAACTGTTCATGTAATAGCTCCAATTTGCTCTGAGCAGCAGTTGAACTGGTCTCCCACTGCCACTGCCACTCCCCGTCATCGTTTTGTAAGAATTAGAAGAGACACAGACTTGGACTGTCTGGACCAGACATGGAGCAGTGCCAGGACCAGCCTAACAACCCCCAGAAATGATGTGGATTTTTAAGGCCATCAGATCAAGACACTCAAGATTAGGCAAGAACACCTTGATCTGGCTTGATTATCTTGGGTGGTGCTCATGAATAGCTAAGATTGTTGCAGTATCTGTTGCTGTGAATGCAAAAGCCATTGAAGGGGATCCTTGGGACCTGGATCCACCTGAATCCCACACAGCCTGGTTCAGCATCAGTGGCTTGAAGAAGGCCACCAGCATCCAGGCAATATGGAAACAAGTATGAAACCCCCCCCCCCCCACCAATATTCTCCCAATCCACAGTTTGAGAACCTCTGGTCTAAGGGGAGAAAATAAGGAAGGAACATCATCTTCACTAAGGTCTATTAATCTGAAGTTTTAAAGCGGTAAGTTTCTTTTGCCATATATAACTGGAAGCATATGACCCATTTCACTACAACTGATCTTTTTGTTAGCACCAAACATTTTACTCCCTGCCACCCCTCAAAAAAACCCCAAAAAACTCAAAAAAATATTTTTTTTAAGAAAGGTATTTTTCTGTTAAGAGCACTCTGATGTATATCAGTACAACCAAAGCAAACTGTCTGATAAGGGAAGACTAATTATGTCTTTATCCTCCCTGTACTTTTACGTTCCTGAGATCAAAAGTTCTTTTCAGCTAGCTAGATAACATCTTTCTGGTTTACCTAACATGCTATGTTAGAAGACTATGTGATTGGCAAATAAGCTAGCAAAATCGCTTGTTACAATCCCCCTTCATTGCTGCATTCACCAGGTGGCCTTAAGTAAGCCATAGATCCCATTAACCACAGCACAGACATTCACCAGTAACTGCTTTTTTCTGCCATGACCTCATGATGGTGCCTTCATCTCATCTCCAGCCGTTCCCTGAGGCAGCTTAGCATCAACTTAAATTGCTTCGGATTTAAAGTAATATTTGCCTCTTCTGTTACAATTTTGCTATGGATATGTTCTAGCATGCTTCTCTGACCACTTGGTCAAAGGTTGTTTCCTGCCAACAAGAGGTTTTACGTGGCTGTGGGTTTTTTTCCTCTTTTTCTTTTTATTACCTCTGAGGATTCACACAAGAGTGCTACAGCTATTGCCCTGAACAGGCTCCAGTCTCATTCAGCTGCAACTGTCATGCAACACAACATGGTTACTTACCCCCCTTGGTGTGGGGGCAGGCACAATTTTTCCCATTCCATTGTGGCTTTGGCTGTATGAGGTGCCACTGCAATGACTGTTCTATTAACACATGCACCAATCACAATTACACAGATCTGAAATTCCACTACGTGCTCACCCAGCAATTGCCACTGGCTATGAGATAAGATCCGAATGCCTTGGTCACTTTCTGCCAGAACCAGCATTCCTTTGCAGCACTACTCGGGGATGGAGCTTACTCATTTTCAGTCACTCTCTTCTGCTTTCTCCTGACATCCCCCCCTCCCCCCCCCCGGTTCTGTTTACCTGTCAGCCAGGCTATTTTTCAACATGTTTAACAATTGCAGAAGAGCAGTTGTGAGGGGTACAGGGAGAATTCCTTCTACTTCAACAACTGGCCCTATTTAATGTCTACTACCTGCTAGTCAGGCAACTGATAGGTGACTATATCTGACAATTCTTGCCCCATCCCAAATTAGGGAGAGTGATTGCTGATTGCTTTCCCTTTGATAAGTGGTTCTTAGTGGGATGGGAAAAACTAGGGGAATCCACCAATCCCTTGTCTTAACATAGGCTGTCATAACTAAGTAAAGATCACACCATTTGCTGCCTTCACTGCTATGGTAGAATAAGGCTTAGTAACAGAGGCAGCATACTGGCTCTGGTTCACTGGTTCAAGGACCAGTGAATAGTATGTTAACATGGCCACAAGGAAGAGTCCATAGCTACTGGGTGCCAGATGTTCCAGCAAGATGCAGCCACCTCCCCTCTGATGTCTGATTATGGAAATTTAAGTCTAACACATATGGAAAACACCATGTTGAGGGCCTTGATGTTTTTGCTACATTTTATCTTTTTATTTTAGATAGTCTTATATTTTTCCAGCAAAAAAAAAAAAATACATAAACTATTAAAAACAAAATGTTGCAATATGGAGGACGCAGAGCCTAATGTCTCATTCAGTTCAACTGAAAGCAGCTCCAGGCGTTAGATTATTTTTTTTTCCTGCTGCCATTAATTTCTCATAATCTGCACAAGCAAAGCTAGCAAGAGTTTATTTTGTATTAATTCATTTTAAAAGTGCTTTTAAATTGAGATTCATCTTATTTTGAAAAAAGTGGAAATGCTGTTGCTTTTGAGGCATAATTTGGAATGAATTTATTAAGCCATGAAAAAAAAAATCAAATATCTAGAGATTTGGAGACCACTGGCTTTCCTCTAAAACAATTTCTGAGTTAAATGTTTTGCAAGAAAAAGAGAGAGAAATGGATTTCACTTTCAAACATTCACATGATGCTGATAAATATGCATGGGTGTGAATTTGCTTTCTTAGTATAATTTAATCTGCACTGTTATATTTCATTTATTTCATTCAATTTATTATATTACTTAATATAAATTTATTTTATTATATATTAATGTATTAAATATCTCTTAATTATTAGAATTAAGATCTCACAGGATTCAGTAATATGTATTATAAAAATATAGCGTTCTTTTAAAACTCTTTTTTAATGTTTCTTCACACAAGTGAATAAACTGGACTGTACTTTTCAAGGGATAGGGGTGCCTCTGAGATGGGATTTCCCAATAAATTAAATCTTTGACTGCTTCCAGACAGAAAGCTCCTAATATTACCCATCCAAAGGGATTGTGCTTCTTTACTGTTTTTTCTTCTTAGTAGATTCTTTTTCCAAAAAAATTATATATAGTTTTACAGTTAGGTAAAACAGGGAGAATGAGATCACCTGAAACTTTTCTAAGATTCCTGAAGCAAGGTAGGATGATTGTGCAAGAAAAGTGGAATCATCTTTCATGGTGCAATCCAATCTAATAATCCCTTATGCAGCTCCCATTTCAGGGATCTGGTTGAATCAACCGGAGAAATGATATTGAACTGTCCCTCTGGATTATGCACTTTGAATCTGGAGCTTTTTAGTTCCCATTGAGTCATTTCCAGTTTCAAGATCTCTAAAGTGGATGTCTTTCATACTCTCAAATCTGTAAAACCTAACTGTATTTTTCCATTTGAAAAAGTAGTTTCAAGCTAGAAATGCACATCTGAAGTTTATCACCTAAGAAGAATTAAAGAGCCAAATAAAGATTATAGTCTAGGTGAAATTACTTTGCACTCAAGCCAAAAAGAAGAGGGGAAAATCCATCATTTACAGTCTGTTGCTGGTTTTGAAAGGATTGGGCTTGTTTGCTATGCTGGTAGGTATCCTTTCTTCTAGATGTCAATAAATAAAAGGACTGTTTTTTTCTCTAAGATATATTTAACCAAAGAGTCCAGTAGAGAACCTGAAAGTTGGAGGCAACAGAGTTGTACCTGGTGAGCTGGGAGGCCAGTTCCAGAATTATCAGCCTGTGCCTTTAACTTTCTCTCTCATGGTGTTTTTATTGTTCTGAACTAACCCCTTCCCCTCTTCTCAAGGCTACTGAAAAATTCCCCCCTGAGAAATTTTATATACACCTGAGTGGAAAGCTGTATATGAAGCTGTGACGATCTGTGGCATCTTTGAGAGACACTGGTAGAGTATTGCTTTACTTCATGATTTGTGCCTTAGCTGGCTAGGACAAGAAAGACTTCTTTAAGCCACTGCTATGAATTGTGAATTTAGCAGACCCAGTCCCTACATTATTTCTAGATCAGGTCCTCTGAGTTGGCCACCTCCTCCCAGTCCATACAGTAAATGAAATGATTGAGGGACCCGCAGAGGATCTTTTGTTGTTTGCAATGCCAGCTTCTAATTGAAAGCCCAGGGCAGCCTTTCAACTACAATTCCCAGAATGAGAGAATAATTATGGGAGTTGTAGTGCCAAGGAGTTGGGGATAATTGTTCAAAAAGTAAAATGTGGGGAACCAAAGAATTAGCTGTAGCAACAGCCATCTGAGCAGGCTTTTTAGATGTGATAAAGGCAGTGCAAACCCAGACTCCAGTATTAACGTTGGTGCTACAGATACTTACAGCATGGTAAATATTAGTTCTTTTATTATCACTTTCATTAATATCAACAACTTCCCAGTTCAAATATTTATCCACTATTTAAGATCAGGAGAATAGGAAGTTCCCCATTCAAACTAGGAGACATGAAGTTTTAAGGTTTCTAAGTTATTATTGTGTTTAAAAATGATTCTGTAAAAAAAGTAGCCTTTGGATGTTAACCTTTTGTTCTGCAATTTCCTGCCCTATTTCTCATGTAAAAAGAAATGATCAAGGTATATCCATTCATTGCATTATTATATATGAAAAGGGATAAACAGTGTATTTGAATCTATATATTCACATGTCAAGGGATCATTTTGGAAAGGATAAATTTCATAAACTGCAAAGCAACATGAGATGAAACTAAAAGGAATTGGGTGAGGCAAGGTGTAGGCCCAATCATCTGAAAAGGATTTGGGCTTTCTTGCCAAAAGAAAATTGAGAAAATCAAATACCACAAAGCTTTAAAAATGGGTGACGCATAAACAGGTATAACTGTATAAACCTGTTCTCTATAGACCCAATTAGACAATATAGCAGAACTTTATTTCCTTGATGTTAAAAAAATTCTAGAATGAAATTCTAAGAAAATTCTGTACTGCAGTGACATGAAGAATCAAAAACATCCAAAGAAAAAAATGATATGAGCACTTTTTCCCCCTTAATTAAAATATGGAAAGAAATGTCAGGCCTACCTGAGACAGAGATTTTCTAAACCAGTAGTATAAGGTTGTTGTTGTGGGGTTTTTTTCCCCTTCTCACTCTCTCATTCTCTCGCCAAAAGAAGAGATTGTGAGGAGAGATTGACACCTACTGTTAGGACAAGTAACTGCCACCATCCATTTCAACCTCTCCTCACTTTTCTAGGACTGAGTTTTAAGATGCAAAATGGGTACTTTTCAAATTATTTTTTATTGCTTATAATAAAGAAAAAGAGACTACAGCATAAACGGAACAGAAATAGAGAAAGACAGAGACAGCACACACGCATAATAGAATACATTAATGAGAAGTATTGGTCAAACCTTCTTCTGTATCAATACCAAATTCACAGATCGAGAGTCAACACATTTCATCAGTCCAAACTTTAAAATCAAGTGTGAGAGAGACTTTTCATTGAAGTAAGACTAATTTTTTAGCTACAATCCACACCTGAATCCATGGATTTTCATAAGACATTACATTCCAATTAGTACTTTTAAATCTTTGAATTATATTTCTCTTTCCAGGACCATATTAACATATGTATTAATATTGAACCAAAAAGCAGTCATAATGGAGTAGACCCAACATATATGTATCAATGCCTTTTCTATCATTTTACACTTCCAACATTTTGGGAATGAAATCCCGTCTTTACTAAACTTTGCTTGAAGAGTGCAGTACACCCCTTCTCTTTTAAGAGAATCTTTGTTGGATTAAGCACATGTTAAGATCAAAAGGTATTTAACACTTTTTAATATATTAACCCACTGAATTTTTTAAAAAAAAGAATAGTCCAATTTTTTTCCTTTTTTCTTCTAAATTGCCAGTATCTACCTTGGTAAAACACTCCAACTATCTATAAAAAGAAACTATACTTTTAGAAACACTGAAAGCTTTTTCCAATAATTCTAACAAAAGAAGAATTACAAATGCTGTTTATGCATCCAAACCAAACTATATAGTCAGAAGAAGTTTTAACTGAATATACTGCCATTTGACAGTTTTAAACAATCCAACACTGCAAATGTTTGAAAAGACTGATTATAACTAAGGTAAAAATAAGCACCTTGGTTTTTCAGATGCTTAGGCCACCTCCTATAATCACCTTACAAATGGACCCTGACCCCTTAGGGCACTGTTTCTCAACCTCAGCATCTTTAAGATGTGTGGACTTCAACTTCCAGAATTCCCCAGCCAATCCTTGAACCAGAGGAAGTGGTAATTTCATCAGTAGCAGGGGCTCTTGTTCCTATCTACTCAGTCAATGGGGTCTACAAATAGGCAGTATGCCATGCATGTTAGATTGCCAATTGTGATGGAATGGAATTATGAAGGCCAGGCTCAGGGAGATAAGCGTTTTCTTAGTTCACCAAAAGAGCGTGGGAACTACAAGAGGATAAGGCTGGCACCTCCCTGAGGAATTAACGGTGTTGTGGCTGGCTGGCTTGGGAGCTGGGGTTTCAGTCTCGGAAGGTTCTTGCTAGAGGTTGTAGCTAATAAACATAGCTGAACTGATTTTGCATTGTCTCTTGGAGTTCCTTGGGCTAAACCTGACACCAATAACTTTACCATCCATCATGGAAAATGGCCATTGGTGCATCATCGATCAATCATCACCACCTTTCTCTACCAGCTCTGGGGAGGGTGATACTATCCATCACTAAGAAAAAGGCAATATCCATGTAACGTCTTTGGATTTGTCTAGTCAGACATAATCCAAAGCTGAGGTGGCTCTTGTGATTTTTAAGACCTTCCAGGCAGAAAGATATTGCACAGTAGCATTATTCTTGATTCTCCAGCCTTTCTCTCCAAACTGTCTTTCAGTTCTCATGGTTTACTGACAGAAAGAGAGAGAGAGAGAGAGAGAGAGAGAGAGATTGTGCAAGTAAAACTGGGGACTGTTGCATAACAGAAGGATGAATAAGCCAGAAGTTGAGCTGGAGACCTTTTATTTATCCTGCGAAGGTGGCCTTGTCTCCTTCTCTCCTTCCTTTGTTTCTCTTACAGAAAATAAACTGAATGCCTAGGAAATATTTGACAATGAAGACATGCCATACTCTACCCCTATTTATGCCTATTCATGAAAAAGTACACTGCAGTTTGGAAAATATTAAGAAAGGGACAAATAGCTTGGCACTGATCTCCATCCATTAATAAATGCTGGTTGACTATTCCTGGAGAGCATTTGTGAGAACAACGAACACTGTCAGTTGGACTGTTCAAACTGTAGCACTTACATATTTGGTAATAGATTTAAATATGACAAAATGTCACAATTCATCAGCTTCCAAAAGAAACCAAACCAGGGTCCAAGCTCACTCCAGAACTTTTCAACTCTTAGAGGAGAGTTTAGATAACAGTACGTTCCACCATCATAATGAATTTTGGAAGCATGTGAGAGTCAGACTGTCATAAGACACAGGGGAGTGCTAAGACCAGGGAGACCCTATGTTCACATTCCAATGCTGTCATGAAATTTACTGGGTGCTCTTGGGCTTGTCACTTACAAGGTAGTCTGTAGTCCAAAGATCCTTATAATTAATTTATTAGTCCTTATGGTGTCATTTTTTGTTACTGTCCACAGGGTGGGGGTGTACTGATGAAACATACGTCACAATGTCATGATGCAAACAATGTCCCTTAGTATTTATGTCAGATGCAAATTATATAACTGAATCATTTGCACAAAGATGTTACGGTACACGTTTTGACCTTCTGATTCATCATCGCTTTTATGCAGATGTGTGCTTGGAACCAATATGAATGATACAATTCTCACGAAAATAAATGGAAATTAAGCCATGCTAAGTATTTCATATTGCTTTTAATAGGGTTGAAATGGAACTAATTATAACCGAACAAGCCTAGGTGGGGTTTGTACGGTACCTATTACCATATCACAAACCCTATTGTTTCACCTTGCTTTCAGTGAAAGTGCAGGAAGTTGTCTTGGAGGACTTTACTTTTTCATACTTTAATTCCTCTATCATTGAAAACAATGGTAGGTGGAGCTAAGCATTAGCAAGGTCAGTTCTAGGCTAGTGTTTACATGTCTAAATTGGGCCCCTCTAGGGGAAAGGGGTGGTTTGGATCCAAAGCCAGATCCTCCCTGGTCCTGGAATACATCATTTCAGGGCCTTATTCCATCTATCTCCAGCTGAGAGATTGCCAGCAGCAGCTGTTATCCTGCCAAGTTCTCAGTGGGTGCAGCCACAATATTAGCAATATATCCTGATCCCCTTCAACAGGAAACATAAGGCACTAGGATGCTGGGATTTATCTACTCAAACCATTCTATCTTTGCATTTCTCCTATAACCTATGGACAAAGTAAAATGAACTGAAATTAGTTTTAAGCTTGGGAAGGGCAGAATATACTATATTTAAATAAAATAAATACATGCATGTTTGCTTAAAAAGTGGAAAAAGATAAGTCACTCTAGAAATGTTGATACCCATAGTAGAAGGTTGGATTATAAAATTGATGGAACCTGCAGAAATGGCAAAGCTGACTAGCATTGTCAGGAAAAAAACAATAAAGACTTTTTTAAAAGACTGGACATTTTGTTGAAAGAAATAAAGACTAAACTAATAATTTACGGATTTGGGGATTAAAAACGGTCAAAGAGGAAGGAGAAAAAAATAAGATGGCAATTACTTGATAGAAAGAAGGGCAGAAGTCATAATTCTATGTTTTCTTTCTTTTTTTCACTTCTTTTTTCTTTCTATATTTTTTCTTATTCTTTTAATTTTTTATACTTTTATTGTACTGAAAAATTCTAATAAAATATTTTTAAAAAAGAAATGTTAAAGAGTGTAAAATGTAATATACCTCTACATTGGCTAAGAGGGATGGCAGTTATAGTCCAACTTGTTGTATAAGAACTGACATTTCCTTCCTGTACCTTTAGAGACATTTGATCATTATGGTTTCTTCTACTGTATATGAGAAATGCCATGGCTTCACTGAATATTCACCTCTGCCAGAGAGAGAGGCAGACATAAAAGTCTTGGACCTTTCTCACTGCTGAGTTGAAATACTATCTACTATCCTTGAGTTGGCAGAAAAATATCCTGGCATGAAATCTGTGGTCCCCACTGCCAATTCCTAACCTGCCTCCAGAGTCTCTGTTCTGGCTGGCAGCCACATGACGCAGTGCTGGTTGAGTGTCTGCAGGGTGTTAAACAAAGCCATTGGTTGACCCCTTCTGACTTTGCTACCCATCCCTGCTTCTCAACATTACCAGCTGACAGGAAACATCTGCCATACAATAACACAGGGATGGGGCAAAGTCTGACATCTGAAATCTGATTTCTTTGTGCAACTTCACTGTGTGTCAATTAGGCACCCTTTAAATCTTACTGCAAACAAATCTGTTTAACTTCTTGTGATGTTTGCTGTAAAGGACACACAGGCTGACAGTTGAAAGAACTGGAACAAATGGCCTTTTAAGTCCTTCTGATGAATGCAACATCCTGGCAGATTGACTTGAATGATCTCCCTTGGATGATATTAATTAGTGCTGATTTAGAGAGAGAAGTAGAACCCCTAATAAATTGTCCCCTTCCTCAATCTCTCTCTCTCTCTCTTTGTCTCTCTCACTCTCTCTCTCTTTGGTTTTAATTAAGCAAAACAGCCAAGCAACTAGGGAGTTGTGGAGGTTTGGCATGTTGAAAACCTGGCACATCTCTGCTAGTCCCCTGATCAGCTGTTCAGCGGCTTGCAGAGATTTAGGATTATGGAAAAACAACACTCTTCTGAAACAGAAAAGTAGGTCTCTTTCAAAAACTAACACCTCCCAGGAATATCTGCAGGGAATGGTAAAAAAAAGTCAAGATGTCGGCAATGACAGTGAGATTGAAGCTCCATCTGTTTTTATGTGTTGTATCTAGGACACACATAAAAAATAGGCAGAGCTTTGACCACTCCATCATGGCCACCATCTTGTCTTTTTTGGCCATACCATATGCATGCTCCAGGCACCTCCCCAACTCTTTGCTCAGTGACTGGGAGTCATGCATGCACCGCCCTGAAGCACCCATAGGCCCTGGGCTAATTCTACTCCAACAGTCTTCTGATTGCTATCACCAATAGCATGGGTGGGGTAGGGTATCCCATTTGACATATCATAGAACTGCCCCTGGTTGCTGTTATCTTAAGAAGAAAACACTGCTTTTAACACTCGTACAGCTAAGGACAATGTAAGGCTATCTTACACACGGGCTTGAGGGGAAGATCATGGAGACATGGCAAATCAATTGCCAGGGGATATTCATACTGAGGTTAGATAAAACAGGAAATGGCCATTACTGCTTTTGGACCAGGGAATCTTTGGGGATAGGTGCAATTCTGCAGCAACATGGTATATTATTTGGCCCTTTTCCATTGGAGAACTTCTAGTGGTGTAATATGCTGGATTACATTTTTGATTCTGAGATTTCTGGGTTTTTCTGTTCTCATTTTTAACAATTACAAGTAAAAGTATCCTATCCTAATTTGGTTTCAGTGCATAAAACTGTAAAAAAAAATGTTAGCCAGCCTTGTTTCGAACATCATAGACATTATGAGTAGTGTCTGAGTAAGGAAATTTTAACCCGAATCCTGATAAAACTTCTAGGAATCTTCTTGAGGACATATATTTTATTTGTTTCTTTGTTTGAAAGTTTGCATATACTGGAGTGAACAATTGGGTCAGATATAGTAGCCACAGATGTACCTGTTGAACAGAGGTACACACTTAGCTATCTTGCTAATACAGCATGGAGTTTCCTTCCACATCTATCCAAGTAACACAGGTAAGTTTTATGTTTGTTTGTTTGTTTGTTTAGTACAGTTTATATGCCACTCAACCCAACAAGGCCTAAAGCAGCTTATAACAGAAAAAAAAATAACCATTATAAGCTGAACAGAAACAAAACAACCATACCTTGAAGGACAGTCACAACATCCAATCCATAGCAATACCAATCCCCTCATCACCAGTCTAACCCAAGTCTCTCCAAAACAGACAGGTTTCCATTGCTAGATGAGCCACTGCATTCTGGACAAATTGAAGCTCCTGGGGGGGGTGGGGGGTGTCTTCAGGGGCATTGTGGAGTGCATTGCAGTAGTCCAAATGAGAGGTAACTAAGGCAAAGTGAATGTGATCAGGGTGCCCTGATCCAGAAAAGCCTGTAACTAGCACTCTAGATGGAAATGTGCAAAGTCCCCTCCTAGCCACAGATGCCACTTGCTCTTCAAGCAGAAGCTGTAAATCGAAAAGGACCCCAAAATTATGAATCCCAAATTACAAATAATGCAGTGCAAACCTATCTAGGGCCAAAGGTGGAATACGTCTGGTATCACAAGGCTTCCAGACCTGTAGCATTCCATCTTGCTGTGGTTAAATCTGAGCCTGTTTACCCCATCCAAACCCTAACAGGAACCAGTTCTACCACATCTCCTGTCTTACATGGGGCTGAGAGGTACAAGAGTATCATCTACAGACTGATAATACCCGCCAACATGTTGATGGATCACCTCACCCAGTGCTTCATATAGATTTTAATAGGAAAGGAGGCAATGTTGAATACTGTTGCACCCTCTAATGGAGAAGCCTAGGAACATGACCTCTCCCCTCCCACTATCACTGACTAGAACTCCCTTTTAGGAAGGAGAAAATCCACTGCAAAACAGTGGTTCCCACTCCCACTCCTTGAAGGTGGTCCAGTAAGATACCATGATCAATAGTATCAAGACGTTTAGCAAGATCAGTTGTAGTTCTTCTGTCCCAGTCATGCCACAGGTTGTCCACAAGAGTGATGTGCTCTTAATACCTTACCCAGGACCTAGATAATGTTTTTTCCAGGGGTCCAGGTATCTCAAGGATATGGCAAGTCTGATGCTTATACATTCCATTCCATACACATTTAAGGCACTGATGCCTGAACTAATCCAGGCTTTTTTTACTCCAACTGGATTTCAGTCCTTTGAAGAATATACTCAGATATTTTGTTCTTTCCAGTTCTCTGTATTGCTGAAGAGGTTACCTGCTTTTTTCAGTTCAGGATTTCTTATCGGTGATTTGTGAATTCCATAGTAATGTCAGGGAATCTGTCAATTGCCAGAGATTTGCTGAATTACAGATCCTAGCAACACCAGCCAATATGACCAGTGATAAACGATGTCAGGAATTGTAGCTCAGAAACATCAGGGTCTCCATTTCTTGCTTAGGATGAGTCACCTTTCCAGCCCTGAGAACTGTATATGGTAGTCAGCAGTCACAGGCTATACATATGAGTGTATGTTGTATGAGCACATCTTCAGAGATCACTGGATCCCCATGCTTCCCTCTTTCTACAATTATGCTGCAGATCATTACTTCTTCATTACTATTAGTAGTCCTTAGTATTTTTGCTAGGAAGAGGAAAAGGTTATATTTCTCTTTTCCAACAGTCCTGTGCTGTGTCACTAGGAAGGGACAGATGCCTCGTCCTCCCTTTTTCAGAATTTCTGCAGCACAGCACCAATCTTCAGTAGGATCCAGGGAGAGAGGATTTTCAAATGATTCCAGTCCAAATTGCTGCCGGTATGAGTGAGAGTCTGCAATTTGTTTCTCAATCTTCAGGCTGATCTACTTGGTGGTGGGGAAAAGTAGAGAGAAGACATAGCAAGCAGCACAGGCAAGAAGTGAATTCATCTACTCTTACGACTTTCCTTGCTCCCTTCTCTTGTGAAATCACTCTTTGGGTGGGCAGCCTTCTTACCAGGATAACTATTTTGTTTTACTTAATTTGATTTTTGTTGTTGTTCATTTACTTCTGGGGGCCTAAAGCAGGAGATCCCATCGCACACCAGCTCCGCCAAGACCCCATTCAGAGCATTATCCAGCTTAGTGGGTGGTCTGCTTTGTGAATATGCAGTGAATACTAAAAAGGCAAATCAGTAATAAAACATGATGGCTTACAGCCCTAACCCTCCACCACAGTGTCAGGAGAATGAGTGGTGGTTGGTTTTCCCACAAGTGGGTGAACTGACTGGGGAGGGGAAAGGATTAGCAGGGAATCCACCACTTACTGCCCCTGAAACTACCCCATGTCCTTTGTGGGATGGCAGCAACACTGACTGGTCTTGTTGCTGCTGCACAGTCAAGGTAGGTTGTGGGGAGCAGCACAATCTGGATTGACCTACTTTCTTTCCAACTCAAGTATGGGAGGAAAGTACATTAAATGTGACTGTGAGGGAGTGCCCCAACAGACAACCTTCATTACAGATTGATCTAAAAGTGCATAAATTAATATCATTCCAGTGACACTGGCAACAAATCAGGGATGTGGTATAAGCATTAACTAACATTCATGGAAAACAACATAATCTATTTCCAGTTTGCCTGGAAACACTGACTCAGCCTTCCATGCCCCAAGGGTTCTGCTTTTAGGTCAGCATTCACAGGTAAGGTAAGAAACAGCTTGCTTTTGGGGCTGTTGTTTTTGTTGTTGTTGTTTCTGATAAAAATAGGACCTTTGAACATCAAAGCAAAACAGCTTAGGCAGTAACACGTTCCCATGCTCTTTCCCCCAGACAGAAGAAACCACCAAGAGTCTCACACAGGCAGGCGTGGGCATACAAGCGGCAAATGGAATCCACAACTCTACCTCAAAATGGCTTTTGAAATACGGCAGTGATATGGAAACTGTTTCCAGAATGTTTTGTTTTTTTTTTAACTTCCCAGTCTAGTCTATTTCCTGGTGATCTCTCAACTAAACACTAAGGAGATTTGTCCCTGCTTAGCTTTGGAGAATACACCAAGGTCAGCTGTGTGCTGGGGCAGATTTTCTTCCAGGTTCCTTAAAGGTACATTCAATATACCCCAAACAGAACTTCGATATATTTCAGAGCAGGCAAGCCTTTTTCAGCTGACAGCCTTCTGGTTGTTGTCATCTGCCAGGAGGCACAGGAGTCAAGGCAATGCTTCACCAGAGACAGCAAGGGCTGAATTTTGGGCCAACTAGTAAGGAGTACTTTAACTTGACATATGGGAACATCTGGCTTAGAAAAGCTAGACTATGCTGGCTGGCTACAGCTTTTCACTGGTAATAGGCATGGGGTGCTCTATTCAGATAGAACTGGGAGAAATGTGAATATTTAAAGTCCAAGTTTCCCTCTCATGTTATTTACTTAGTGGAGGGAGAATCCAGCATTTATAAAATCCCATCACAAATGCAGGAGATTAGATAATATACTGGCCTGTAAACATGTTTCCATTTCATTCTAGCAAAACAGGAGCAAAACAGCCTCAGGACTTGCTAATGGCATGAAATGACCTGAAGTTGGTAAGACTCATGTTCTGATTGGCACTGACATTTTATCCCACGACAGAAGTCCCAGACTGGACTTTTCTCACATAAGATGCATGGTGACTGAGTAGTATGGATTGATTTTCCTAAATGGTACATTTAGCTACTCTTTGTCTTCACTCCATATGTCCTGCACTTCATCAAACTTTGTTGGGATTTAAAGAACGAACGTATAAACTTTCAAGCCTTATTAAGAAGAATAGCTTTATGATTAACTGAAAGCCCAATAAGCATTGTGTCATGGGTAAACTATCAATATTCCATAAATCTGATTTCACCCCAGAGACAAAAAGAAAGGTTTCCTATGAGTTCTATTCTAGGCAGAAGGCTGTATATGATCACAGATGGTATGAGCATATTCCCACAGCAGCTTCCCATGGCACTTTTATCTGCTGACAGACTGAGGACTCTAATTTTATTCTTTTCAAGACCCACCTTCAGTTGGTTCAGAGAAGCCAAAAAACTCAGCTGACACAGAGATATGCTGTACATATTTATTTCTTCTGTTAAGGTTTATAGTTCGAAACAACATACAGACAAGCCTTTTCTTTAAAGTGCATAGGGGATACAGGGGGGAAAAAACAATCACAGAAGGCTCAGAAGCACCAAATGGCACAAATCAAATCTGAGCTAAAAGGAGAAACTCAGGGTGCATGTCATCATTTCAAGTAGTTTTCAGAATTTGCCAACAAGGGTTAAGCAACACAAGATTGTTCCCTGTTACAGAAACTCTGGAAGCAACATGGATACTGCTTTCCCCAACTTGGTGCCTTTCAGATACATCAAACTGCCGTGTGAAGCAGCCAGAGGGACACACTCAAAACACTGATGACACACACATTATGGTTGTATTAGACTGCTACTCCTATGCAGCAGGGCCTTAAACTGAGAGTAATGGGAGTTGCAGTCCAACCAAGCTGAAGGACACCAAATTGAGGAAGACTGTCTTACTTGTTTAAACTTATCTGAAAAACCAGAAAGGCCCAGGAGGTGGCAGTGAGGAAGACAAGCGCTATAAATTGTGCTAACATTGAGCCAAGCTCCTCTCCAACAGACACAAATAAAAAGGGAGCAGCAGAGTGAGGCACTGCCTCAGGACTACTATCAGGATAAAAGCTGATGAAGAAAGACATTTGAAAGGGGCTATGTACAGATCTTCAATTCAATCCAGTATGAGAAACTTCCCCTTACGTTGCCAAGGCAGTAGCCCTGATCCAGGAATAAACTGACAGTTCCCTTAGAGGAGGAATGTAAGCAATGGAGTCACAAAAATGTGTATCGAGAAACAGCTATTGGGGAACATGAGTGGGAAATGGCTAGTGAGTTTCCTAAAGGCAGATGTTCAGCCAGAATAGGATGCTAGATTAAACAGATCTTTGGTCTTATCCATTAGGGCTCTCGTGTTCTTATGAAAAAGCTTCAATTGCATCTTCTGTCAGAATTGAGTTTTTTTAATACTTCAAAGCAAAACTGAGAACATACATTATGAGAAGATGGTACAATCATCATCACCATATTTAATGATAGACAAGTTCTATTTTAGGAGGTAATACCAAAGCTTGTGTAATACTAACACCAAATGCATCTATCATGCTGTTTCTTTGAGTGTGCCTGATCACTATTTAAGTAGTCAATAATACAAGAGCATTGCAACAAACATCTTACCCATTGGTTACACAGAACTCCCCTATAATTTGGATAGGCTGATTCTAGACTCATTTGAGAGATCTGATAGTCACTGGCCTCACTATCAGTGGCAATAAATCCCATCTGGCTCTGAATGAATGGATGCATGCATGCAGTCAAGCAGCACTAGAACATATAACATCATTCACTGTGGATTATGGAAGATAGGAATGACTGAATGGGAAAAAAGAGTAACTCTAAAACAAAAGGAGGTAAAAGAGCTGAAGGAACTCAAAGAGTGAAGGGTGCCAGCCAAGGGAATAGTGGCAAAAGGCAGAATACACTGAAATACCTCTACAATATAAATAGGAACTTAAATCCTTCTACAATATAAATAGGAACTTCCTGATATACTTCATAAATTAAGATGACAATCTATTTATACACACATACCCCAATATCCCTGTTTAAATACACACATTCAGTCCACCTGGAAAGAAGTATGTAACCATGTAATAGCAAAGGAAGGGACAAGCAGCTTTCCTTCAAGTCAGGATACTTAAGGATGAACAGTTCAGCTTCCCCAGTGCTAAAACATCTGGGTTTTCAGTCCCCATTCTTCATTAACTGAAATTGTCCCAAAGTCTGACTGACCAGCTTAGTTGTAGATATGGAGCTCCATATATTTTTGTCACTCAGAACACCTGAGATACATGGCTAGAACTGAGGTAGGGAAAAGAAGGAGAAGAGAAAGTGTCAGATATACCAGGTCTGGCTTCTGGAATTGTATTTATGCAAGGCACAATTAACAGCAACAGCATGTTGGGTGCAAGGGAGAAGGGAAGATGAAACACCAACCATATCAAGTCAGCCAGAGCAGTCAGTATCAAGATTTTAGTTAAGCACGGTTTGTTGAATAATTCATGATTAGCTAGGTTCTCACATCAGACTAATGTATAAACTGTAATACACAAATTGCAGTAATTTTAATTCACATATTGTATTAAGCCCAAACCAAACACATAATGGCTTACAATAATATGTGAACTATATAAATCTCTTTGAACCTGTCTGGGACCTGTCTGTCTGGGACACATGCAGTTCTCCTGCATCAAAGGTCACAACAGGCTACAGAATGAGCCTGCTCTTGGCAGAGAATACCACTAACCGTATTTGAAATTTCAATCTGAATTAAGAGAAGAAAGCAAATTCCATTTAATGGAGTTTATCTACTACTTTTTTTCTTTCTTTTCTTTTTTGAAGAAACAGATTTCCGTTTCAGAGATTGTAGCAATCCTGTAATATATGCAAATGCTCTGTAGAAGGGATAGATAAAGGCAATTGGCCAGGGAGTCTCAACCACATTCCCACATAGCAGCTGTGATGCCACTGAAAATTGTTGGTCTTTTTTTGTGCATCTGAGGAGTTGGTCAGGTGACCAGTGGATACAGGATTTATTCACCTCCAAAGGTCTCAATGTCCAGTCGGACTCTTATTTTCACTTTTTGATCCCAAAAGCACAATACTAAATTGTAGGGGAGAAATTTGGGCCATTTTTTTAAAGTTTGGGGTATATTTAAAGGTGAAAATGGAAGCAGTTCATCTATCAGAGGCTTTGCATTCAGTTCCCATCTGTATTTTTACAGAAAGTAATCAAACTAAAAAACATAAAAATCCGCATTGCCTAAATTTAGCTACTATGCCACATTCCAAGTTAAGAGAGTTAACCTCTATATGAGGGGGAGACAAATCAAAACATTAAACTTTAATCTGCAATGGCTTATTTGAGGCCTCACTTAAGCATTCTCCAGATAATATAAGTGAGCCACTGTGGAATCAGAGCATGATCAAGGCCCTTCTTCCCAAATCAAAACAAAGAAATCATGCGGCTTTGCAGTTTCTTGACTCTCTTATTCTGCAATTTACCAGAACATTAGTTTTGCTTCCTCTTCAATAGAACAGCCAAATCAATTCTCCTCCCTCTTACATGCACATTTTTAACCCCCAAAGAATCTCACCTTCTGAGCAAAATCAATAAATTTGATCCTGGAAAGAATCCGTCTCAGTTCCCCATGATTGATTTTGGGATCTGTGTCTTTCAGAGGTATGTCCCGGCTCTGGGTCATCAAAGCCCACCGCAGGCGGAGCTTACTAACGGAGAGAACCCCTGGCTGGTGTTCAGAAGTGGGACTCGTTGTCACAGTAATATAAAAGGCATCTTTTTGAAGATCATTTATTCCAACTAACAGATGCAAAGGGGAACAAAAACAACAACCAGTGACTACTAAACAATAAATCACATTCAGATTCATAAAGCTAATTTCTATTAGCTGTTCTTAAATGAATTCAGGTTTGGCTTCTAGTTATAGCTAAAAGCTAGGCACAGTGATCAGTGGTCCGAAACAGCTATGAATACAAATAGCTCTGCAGAACTGATTCAAGGTTACAATCACATACAGCATTTCTGGTTGTACAATTACAAACAAGCAAAAACAAATAATTCTGAAATCTTAGCACGTTTACAACGGCAGAAATTGTAATTGCAACAAAACATTTAACACCCATAAAGAAAAGATGCAGCCAATTTCATTAGAAGAATACAAGATGCCAAGAAAAACACACCTTCTGTATTTTAGATCCTTGACAGCCAAGGCCAATTTAATGAAAATATGCAAATAATGAGCTGCCTTGTGCATTGGAAGGAAAGATCAATATTTAACTAAGAGGCTTAAGTGCTACAAACAGCCTAGCAAAAAAGGGAATTGAGCCGTGATTAGCCATCACGAACTAGGACAGCTTTCAGCGTTTATTTAAGCATCCTTGGCTTTTCTTTTTCCATTTTCCCTTGCATACTCACTGGATGAAGCAATCACTGGGTCTGTCGTATTACTCAAGTCCAAAAGGACCGAAGGGAAAGTAGGATGAAGAAGATAAAGATGGTGAATCCTTGGCCTGGGTTCCTAAAACAGCAGCGACAACAGTAGCAGTCATAAAGGGCCCCTGCTTAATTCATCCTACACCTTTCAATGGAATTAAACTAGACATCTGAGACCAATTTCCATAGCCCGAGCCAGCATGGCCAGTGGTGAAGGGTGATGACAGCTATACTGTAAAACATCTGGAGGGCACAACATTGCCTATTGTAATAAAAAGGGACTAAAGCAACATGGATGGCAGGGGAGAAGAGCTTCTAATGGCCAAACAGCAGTCAGGACATCAACAATTCCAGTTATTACCATCTTCAAATTCCCATTAAAATCAGTCTGCGTATGCATGTCAGTTATCACTATTTCATCTTGCTGCCTCCTCCACTAACCTCAGTATTGCTCCCAAGTTAAATGGCCAACATTCACTATAATTCTCAGTGTTCCTTGAGGAAATTCTTGAGAGTCAGCCTTTTTCTTTTTCATTTTTTAAATTATTTTTTTCCCCTTCCAGGAGAAGAGGAGGGGAGGGAAAGCAGTGGTTTGCCCAAGTCCATAGGTTAATGCAGAATCAGGACTGCATTTTATATGTTTGTTTGTATTGCCTCATGGAAGTTAACAGTCCAGTAAGAGTCATGTGATATGAAGGAAACTAAAATGAAAACAATAATCAAAAAAGGTTGCTTTTTAACCTTCTACAGTTTTCTTCTCATTTCAGGTATTCTAGTGATTATGTGTTATCAGTGGAGGAAAAGCACAGACAGGGTGAAGAAGAGTCATTATGAAGAGAAGAGAGAAACACAAGAGTAACATATGAGTACCAGCATAACTGAGTTTCTCTACTACTATGCTAGCCCTTCAAGTTTATTAAATATATTTTATTCAGTTCCTTATATATGTAATGCCTGTGTGGATTTATCAGACACAGCATTAAGAGTTTGGTCAATATTATACCTTCTCTTTTACTGTGTGTAGCTCCTATAGCTTGGCTGAGCTGACTAAAGGTTGTTTATGCAAGCTTGGCATGAAGATTATTTCAAGTTGCTCAATGCTGCATTGCAGTAATAAATATTACAACTACTGCTCACTGACAGAGTAATAAGCCCCTTTACTAAAAGACAGATGAAAGCATGAATACTGTTGTTTCCAAAGACCTTCAAGTTCTTGTAATTGCTAAAGAATTCACCTAAAAAGTAAGGTGAGTTCCCTAGCTTCTTTTATATCTAGGACAGCAGTGATTCCACAGCATGCCAGGTTGAACACAGGTTCAAAACAAATATGGCTACATCTTCCAACATGTGTGATCTGACAAACAGGTCCAGCTCAAGGCCACTTTGATTTTTTAAGTTTTATAGAACTGGCTAGCATTTGAAAAATAATCAACATTCCAGATATGGAAAAGTAATAATAACCCTTTTCAAAACAGCTGGTCTGAGATTTTAATGAGAGGGATGTTTTCAGATGGTTTGGACTGTAGCTTCCATAATTCTTGCCAGTGGCTTTGCTAACTAGGATACATGGGAATTAATAGCTTGCCTACTCAGAAATGGAATTTGCTATCAAATCCAGTTTAGATTCTTATAATCTCATAATCTGAGACTAATATATTTAAGGATTGTCTGTATCTATATTACTCTGGCCCTGCTTGTAGACCTGCTATTAAGACATTTCAGACCGGCAGGTACAAGAGAAATAGAAGCCCCATGTGGAATTCCTTTCCTAGAAAAAGATGCACACCCACATACCCTTACTGGCCTTTAAACACTTTTATTTCAAACTGCTGTTAAATGCATAATGCTCTGGGTTTTGCATCAACAGCTGCTATACTGCACTAAGGAAGATGCATGTTGCCAAAGGAAGTTGTTCTTAAACTGTACAGATACGTGTGGGGGGAGAAAGAGAGAGATGGATGTAATGGTTAAGGTAGTAGACTAGGAGTAGGGAGACACAAGGATCTAGTCCTCCTGTAGGCCGGCTGGGTGACTTTGGGCCAGTCCCTCTCTCTCAGCCCTAGGCAGGAAAATAAAAAATCCCTCTATCTACCAATCCAATCTACACAGCATGGTAGATTATGGTCCATAACTTTCAGTGAAGAAGTCTTTGATTCAGGCTGATGACAGACATTGTGTATTTAAATAAAGAACTAGACCAGGAAAACATTCACAGAAATAGAAATAATTTCCCCCAAAAATATTGTTTCAAAGTCCCGGAAACACATAAAAACAGAAAAAGAAGATAAAATGAGCAAAATGTTTTTCATGCCCTTATATAACTGCAGCTTGTTCCCAAACATAAAGAATTAGATAGTGCAGTTTCAGGGCAAATAGCCTCCTCCAAACTGAAGAGCTCCACACTCACCAAACTTTTGAAGACAGATTGCTTCTCATTAGCCCAGAAAAGAAAAACAGATTTTTTGTCCAAAGTCAGCACTGACAGTGCATCTGATTTTCTCATGTGATACGGCAGCTCATAGCTCCAAACTGGTAGCCCTGACTTACCATCCACAACCAGCATCTGAAAACAGAGAAACCCAGAATTAGCAAGATAAAACTTCAGGGGGGATGCAGGGAGAAGTGGAATCAAGAGGTTTTCTGGGCATTATTACAAACAAGGCAGCTAAGCTCCAAGCTATCCAAATGTCAAGTGCTTTTCTCATATATAAAGTTTCCTGCATGTAGTAAACTAGGGTAAAAAGGGCTACACTAAAAAAGAGCTTTCATTAGGATTGCAGAACAGAAAGAAAGGATTAAACACTCTTTCCATATCTGCTGTGGTCCCTTTAATTACCACTCTTAAGAGATGCACATTAAATGCCAGGATGCCTTTAATGTCTAGCTTGGCCCTTCACTCTCAGGAATGAAAGATCGCATGACAGTCGTAGTCAACTTGTTGTGGCCACTGCTTAGGGGAAAGGTCATGGCTGTCTCAACAGACACATTTAAATGGCATGGACTACACATTCTGCAATATGCTGCCACTAACTTTACTAACCACAACTTGTAGGAATTAAAATCCAAAATACCAGGGGTGGGTCATCTGGCTTATCTTCAATTAGAATTCAACTGATACTGCTTGACACAATGGATCAAATGTAAGGGAGCACATTGGGCAGCTACGCCAATCTTTCCCAATCTGGTGCCTTCCAGAAATATTGGACTACAACTTCCAGAATTTCCAACCAGCACTGGGTTGAGGAAAAGTGCTATAAATGCTTACTTTGGAGCTATCTGCCTGAATAGTTAGAATACACAGGATCGTACTGTAAGAAAGCAGTGAATGCACCTTTCTAGAGATGTTTCCATGCTGTGCCTGAAGCATGAAGTCCAAAGTTTGATCATCATTGAAGTACCCTGGGCAAGGCTGGCTGCAAAAATGAAGAATGCAGTCAGACTGAAAAGTGGACAAAGGAAGCATCTTATGTCCATGCATGGAGAAGTAACTTTTCCTTCATTGGAGCACATCTGCATTTCTACAAGCCCAGGCTTTGTCAAAAAAATTCAGACTGTCCACTGAATCTGCTCTCCTAGCCAGGAGACCAGTAGTTGTTAAATCAGAGGAAGGTCAAAAGAAAAATAAGAATTGATTCTGGGCCCTAGCCACATCCTGAAATTTTCTAGTAGCATTTTTTCCCACTCAAGTAGAATCTGATTCGCCTAGGTTTCCACTTCAATTGAAGCTTTATGTCCTTTATGTCCATTAGGCCCCTATTCAGTATAGTGCATGGGGATGAGTCTTGTGCATGCAAGTAATACAAGAACAGCCAGCCCTCATGACCCTTCTGTGCATCCTTTTAACGTGAGTAGGATTTCCCCAGCCCACCACCGCCCTTTGGACTTGGGCACTTCAAACCAAAACCTCTTTCAATGCTGCCAGTAATACAAAGCTTCTTGTTTCAATTGCAGGGTCATAAATATTATCATAGTCATAGGTAACTTATTTTAAATGTGTGTCATATCATTTCTCATCTAATTAGGGCTGACACCACATCTAGTAAGCTTTTGGCATAAACCAAAGATTTACCTGTTCATCTAGCATCAGGGTAATAATGAAAACAAGCCAAACAACTTCCATAATATTTACAGATGATGATGCAGTAATTATTTTCCTCTACTTTTTAACTTATTTTGATTTTTGAGAGTCAACTTAAGACTTATTACAAATAGGAACACTATATTATTGGAATAATTTAAAAAAAAACAGCCATCAAACGTTCAGATGAATATATCAGTTTTCAGTTGCTCAGAGATGTTCTCCAATGCCTCTTCACAAGGTTAGATCACCCAGCCCCAACCTGGTGACCCGCTAGATGCACCGAATGCCAACTCCCACACTTGCTAGCCAGTCTAACCAGATTAAGGAAAGTTGATTTAAGAGAAAAACATTCCACAGCTGAGAGGAAGCTGCTATAGATTAATACTAACAAGAATTGCTCTGCACTAATCTGCCATTACACATAAGGAGAAGCAGAAATGGCCACACTCCCCCAAACCCAGTAACCTGTCAATATCCGTCTGTTCTAGATTCCAACGCTGTTCCAAATCCTGACCTCGCAGTAAAGTCAAACCATGTTCAGTGGTAATCAAAAGGTCACTGCAGTTGCTATCAGGAGATTTCACTGCCTGTAGGAATGTAACACCACCACTGCAGGATACAAAGAGCAAACAAGAGGTAACAAAGTACAGTAATGTAAATTATCTTTCTAGTATAGCTTGAATCCTACTGCCTTCCTGGTCATGGACACATTGTTAACTTGGCAGCAGTACAGAAACCAAAAAAGGTTTCCCATTTTTTTCTTCCAATGTGTTTTTTTCAATATATATTGAATAAGCCTAGAACTTTCTGGTGGTCTCTCCAGGTCTGACTCAGCTTAGCTTTTCAAGATTAGCCAAGGCTGGGTTAGTGCTACCATCCAGCTGGATGTTATTTTAAGGTACTAGCTGATGAAACCAGATAGAATAAGGCCCAGAACAGTTTCTAAAGAGTTCCTTAATGACATCTCTACTATAAATTCTGTAGCCTGGATTGCAAACAAGATCCACGTCAACCTCAGTCAAAGATCTTAAGAAATTAAAATTAACCCAATGTTTCTGGGTGCTTTGTATGAATAATGCATATTCTAGAAATTGGGCTACCATCAACTTTTGGATCAACCAACATTCAAAGCAAATAGAAAAAAAAAATAAGGGAAGTTAAGAAGATATGCAGGATGAATAACACCATTCCTCAGAAGGTTTCTGGAAAGAAATTTGCCACTTGAAATCTCCCAGTCAAAAATCAATCTGACCCAATGAATTTCAGTTAGCTCCAATTTACACTGTTACACTTCATACATTTATAACTTTTGGCCTGAATAATTCCACGCATGGATTCTTTGCTAACATTTTTTGTTCAAACAGTACTCAAGTCTACAATTGACGTAATCCCTTCTGCAGTGCATCAAGGATTCTTTAAAGAGTACATACGCAGGTAAGCACAAAGTATCCATAACCCTGCAAATACCAGCATGTTGGTCAACAAAATCAGGTGAATAAAAAGGACAATTTCTCTTTGAAAGTTCAAGGTGGCATATTCGGAGGCAGGGCATCTGCAGAAGGGGGAAGCGACAAAATGTGCATCATAACAACGCAATGCAAATCTTGCAACTGACATACAGTACTTGGATCCAATATTGGAACACAAGTACAAAAGGGTGCAGTTTATATTGCAACATCACTGGATGTATGTTGTCATTTTTCTGTCCTTGTGGTTTCTATCCTTGGAGTCTCCTAATTTTCTCCTCACAACAATCATGCTGGGTATGTCAGGCTGAGAGAGAGCACCTGAGCCAGACATTTATGCAACCTCTTACAACCCTTTTTTAATAGAAAAAAGATTTCATGTGAAGGAGAGTTATTACCGTGCAAGCATTCTTCTAAGCTAGGATTACTGATTGCAGGTAACTACTGAGGCAAATCCCTATCAAACCAAGATTTGGATTGCTTGTTAAATTGATATAAAGGAGAAGGCTCTATAGGTAGTCTGGGGCAACATCTAAACAATTGGTGTGTTGCTGGGAGTTTGTGAGAAACACATCAGACTTCAGTAAGCCTGCCAGAATTATTGCAGCATAATTCAAACAGAATAACAAAAACTAATTCCAATATAAATTTTGTTTGGGGTAGGGTTTGGCAACAGCCCTGCACTTTGCTAAGGAATAAATCGAGAGTATGCAAGTGTTTTAGATACCTGTTGTTGTTTTTCTTTCAGAAAACAGGCCTAACAGGAAAATCCAACTGATTTAATTTCATTAAATTAGATTAAACTAACTAAAAGCAATTAATATGATTACAGCCCATGTCT